>NW_027012962.1:0-17637 GCF_036934945.1 Oncorhynchus masou masou
ATACCTTAAGGGAACATTTCGACAATCACCGTATAGTTAGTGAGAAAGTCAAATCAAATCAAATCAAATCAAATTTATTTATATAGCCCTTCGTACATCAGCTGATATCTCAAAGTGCTGTACAGAAACCCAGCCTAAAACCCCAAACAGCAAGCAATGCAGGTGTAGAAGCACGGTGGCTAGGAAAAACTCCCTAGAAAAGCCAAAACCTAGGAAGAAACCTAGAGAGGAACCAGGCTATGTGGGGTGGCCAGTCCTCTTCTGGCTGTGCCGGGTAGAGATTATAACAGAACATGGCCAAGATGTTCAAATGTTCATAAATGACCAGCATGGTCGAATAATAATAAGGCAGAACAGTTGAAACTGGAGCAGCAGCACGGCCAGGTGGACTGGGGACAGCAAGGAGTCATCATGTCAAGTAGTCCTGGGGCATGGTCCTAGGGCCGCGGTTCAGTTGAAACTGGAGCAGCAGCACGGCCAGGTGGACTGGGGACAGCAAGGAGTCATCATGTCAGGTAGTCCTGGGGCATGGTCCTAGGGCTCAGGTCCTCCGAGAGAGAGAAGGAGAGAATTAGAGAACGCACACTTAGATTCACACAGGACACCGAATTGGACAGGAGAAGTACTCCAGATATAACAAACTGACCCCAGCCCCCGACACATAAACTACTGCAGCATAAATACTGAAGGCTGAGACAGGAGGGGTCAGGAGACACTGTGGCCCCACCCGAGGACACCCCCGGACAGGGCCAAACAGGAAGGATATAACCCCACCCACTATGCCAAAGCACAGCCCCCACACCACTGGAGGGATATCTTCAACCACCAACTTACCATCCTGAGACAAAGCTGAGTATAGCCCGCAAAGATCTCCGCCACGGCACAACCCAAGGGGGCGCCAACCCAGACAGGATGACCACATCAGTGAATCAACCCACTCAGGTGACGCACCCCCTCAGGGACGGCATGAGAGAGCCCCAGCAAGCCAGTGACTCAGCCCCTGTAATAGGGTTAGAGGCAGAGAATCCCAGTGGAAAGAGGGGAACCGGCCAGGCAGAGACAGCAAGGGTGGTTCGTTGCTCCAGAGCCTTTCCGTTCACCTTCCCACTCCTGGGCCAGACTACACTCAATCATATGACCCACTGAAGAGATGAGTCTTCAGTAAAGACTTAAAGGTTGAGACCGAGTTTGCGTCTCTGACATGGGTAGGCAGACCGTTCCATAAAAATGGAGCTCTATAGGAGAAAGCCCTGCCTCCAGCTGTTTGCTTAGAAATTCTAGGGACAATTAGGAGGCCTGCGTCTTGTGACCGTAGCGTACGTGTAGGTATGTACGGCAGGACCAAATCAGAGAGATAGGTAGGAGCAAGCCCATGCAATGCTTTGTAGGTTAGCAGTAAAACCTTGAAATCAGCCCTTGCTTTGACAGGAAGCCAGTGTAGGGAGGCTAGCACTGGAGTAATATGATCAAATTTTTTGGTTCTAGTCAGGATTCTAGCAGCCGTATTTAGCACTAGCTGAAGTTTATTTAGTGCTTTATCCGGAGGTAACCGGAAAGTAGAGCATTGCAGTAGTCTAACCTAGAAGTGACAAAAGCATGGATTAATTTTTCTGCATCATTTTTGGACAGAAAGTTTCCTGATTTTTGCAATGTTCGTAGATGGAAAAAAAGCTGTCCTTGAAATGGTCTTGATATGTTCTTCAAAAGAAGAGAGATCAGGGTCAGAGTAACGCCGGAGGTCCTTCACAGTTTTTTTATTTGAGATGACTGTACAACCATTAAGATTAATTGTCAGATTCAACAGAAGATCTCTTTGTTTCTTGGGACCTAGAACAAGCATCTCTGTTTTATCCGAGTTTAAAAGTAGAAAGTTTGCTGCCATCCACTTCCTTATGTCTGAAACACATGCTTCTAGCGAGGGCAATTTTGGGGCTTCACCATGTTTCATTGAAATGTACAGCTGTATCATCCGTAGAGCAGCAGTGAAAAGTTAACATTATGTTTTCGAATAACATCCCCAAGAGGTAAAATATATAGTGAAAACAACAGCGGTCCTAAACGGAACCTTGAGGAACACCGAAATTTACAGTTGATTTGTCAGAGGACAAACCATCCACAGAGACAAACTGATATCTTTCCGACAGATAAGATCTAAACCAGGCCAGAACTTGACCGTGTAGACCAATTTGGGTTTCCAATCTCTCCAAAAGAATGTGGTGATCGATGGTATCAAAAGCAGCACTAAGGTCTAGGAGCACGAGGACAGATGCAGAGCCTCGGTCCGATGCCATTAAAATGTCATTTACCACCTTCACAAGTGCCGTCTCAGTGCTATGATGGGGTCTAAACCAGACTGAAGCATTTCATATACATTGTTTGTCTTCAGGAAGGCAGTGAGTTGCTGAGCAACAGCCTTTTCTAAGATTTTTGAGAGGAATGGAAGATTCGATATAGGCCGATAGTTTTTTATATTTTCTGGGTCAAGGTTTGGCTTTTTCAAGAGAGGCTTTATTACTGCCACTTTTAGTGAGTTTGGTACACATCCGGTGGATAGAGAGCCGTTTATTATGTTCAACATAGGAGGGCCAAGCACAGGAAGCAGCTCTTTCAGTAGTTTAGTTGGAATAGGGTCCAGTAAGCAGCTTGAAGGTTTAGAGGCCATGATTATTTTCATCATTGTGTCAAGAGATATAGTACTAAAACACTTGGAGCTGCCTCTCTTGATCCTAGGTCCACGCAGAGTTGTGCAGACTCAGGACAACTGAGCTTTGAAGGAATACGCAGATTTAAGGAGGAGTCTGTAATTTGCTTTCTAATAATCATAATTTTTTCCTCAAAGAAGTTCAGAATTTTATCACTGCTAAAGTGAAAGTCATCCTCTTGGGGAATGCTGTTTTTTAGTTAGTTTTATGACCGTATCAAAAAGGAATTCTGGATTGTTCTGGTTGTCCTAATAAGTTAGAAAATAGGATGATCGAGCAGCAGTAAGGGCTCTTCGCACTGCACGGTGATTGTCTTTTCCAAGCTAGACGGAAGACTTCCAGTTTGGTGTGGCGCCATTTCGGTTCCAATTTTCTGGAAGCTTGCTTCAGAGCTCGGGTATTTTCTGTGTACCAGGGAGCTAGTTTCTATGAGAAATGTTTTTAGTTTTTAGGGGTGCAACTGCATCTAGGGTATTGCGTAAGGTTAAATTGAGTTCCTCAGTTAGTGGTGGTTAACTGATTTTTGTCCTCTGGTGTCATTGGGTAGACAGAGGGAATCTGGAAGGACTCAAGGAATCTTTGTGTTGTCTGTGAATTTATAGCACGACTTTGATGTTCCTTGGTTGGGGTCCAGCAGATTATTTGTTGCAATTGCAAACGTAATAAAATGGTGGTCCGATAGTCCTGATTATGAGGGAAAACATTAAGATCCACAACATTAGATTCTTATGGGACAAAACTAGGTCCAGCGATGACTGTGACAGTGAGTGGGTCCAGAGACATGTTGGACAAAACCCACTGAGTCGATGATGGCTCCGAAAAGCCTTTGGAGGGTCTGTGGACTTTTCCATGTGAATATTAAAGTCACCAAAGATTAGAATATTATCTGCTATGACTACAAGGTCCGATAGGAATTCAGGGAACTCAGTGAGGAACGCTGTATATGACCCAGGAGGCCTGTAAACAGTAGCTATAAAAGTGATTATAGGCTGCATAGATTTTATGACTAGGAGCTCAAAAGACGAAAACTATTTTTTTTTTGTAAATTGAAATTTGCTATCGTAAATGTTAGCAACACCTCCGCCTTGCGGGATGCACGGGATATGGTCACCAGTGTAGCCAGGAGGTGAGGCCTCATTTAACACAGTAAATTCAGTAAAGTCCCTATTGGAACTGTACGGTCCCTTACTAGACGTCCGAAAACATTTTAGAAATTCGGGGACGGCGTCAGACGACGGTAGGGCCAGACCTACGGAAGTCATCAAATGAACTTTGTCGGACATTCGGTTTTCGTTTAATAAAATAAACAAATTTTAGCCCATTTTGCGCAATGCCGAAATATCCCACAAGAGGGCATAAGCAATCATATTGCTATTGGACAAAAACCCGAATCACGACGTGCATATCTCTGAAACCGAAAATATTTGAAGCCGAAACTTGGTGACGTAGGTTTGGCATTATGGGAAGATGGCCCGAACAAGATGGCGTCTAGGCCTCAACGGTTTTTTGAGTTATGGCCATATTTTGGGATTAAAGGTCCAAAATGAAAATAGAGAAAAGATTTTTCACTTCACGTCAAAGTCAAGGAGCCTCCGGTGTCAATAAAAAAAAATCGGCCATTTATCTATCGTCATTTACGAGAAATCGTACGTTGACCAGATCGTGATGTTCAGATATAGGGTGTTTTTTTCAACGGTTACAGATCCAGTTGCAGGGTGTTCATACGAGTATTTTTAAAATGTGCTGCGGGCTCTGCGACATTTCTGTGATTTTCTATGATTTTCTGAAATAACACACACTCACTAAACCCTCCGTAAATAACTCAGTTCTTAACGTAAAGACTTAAAACTCAGGATTCTGTAAAGGCATACCCCAATGAGGATATGAGTTTATTTATAGCTTCCTGTGCCAACCGGAAGTGCCATAATTGGTGTCTCAGGGGCTGTTTGGAAGGGTTAAAAAAAATCAGATCTGTCCAAAACTTCATATGTGTGATTAGACAACCCCCATGAACTGTAAATCAGTCATTTTTCCCAACAGATGTCAAAGAAAAGCTCTCACACACACACACCCAGCAAGGATGGAGTGACAAAGCGTGGTGTTTAAAGACACAGAGAGCAGGCAATGGCATAAACATAATCCCAAGGCAGGGCCGAGTCCAACGAGGTGCCCCGCTTGACCGTAGCTCACTCGGTCTGAGCGCAGCGACCATGAGAAAAATAGGCCCACAATGAAGCCTGCACCACAATGTCATTTGATTTTGGGTGACAGCGGCGGAACCGTTAGGTTTAGAAGGACAATTCAAACACAGGACTGTTCCTAAGGTCCTCCCGATCTGTGCAAGCCTAACCTTGACTGTGTGGCATTAACCTTTCACAGTTAAAAGAAGGTGTTTACATAAAAACAGTGTGCATTGACTTCTCTCCCCATAGGAATACATTGCCTGCTCCCTAAATACAACCTGGGGTCTTTATGGGTTATGAATGCTGTATGAACCTGTCTTCTATGACATTCCATCAGACCACTATGAGGTCTACCTGTGTCGATTCTAAGCTTCCTGGAGCAACCGGAAGTGGTTAAATTGACCCAAAAGGTATTTGGATGTACATCACCTCGAAAGGTGCCGAGGCCTCTGCATTATTCAACCCTGTGTAGATCAGTCAATTCTCAACTTAAAGACTTAAAACTCAGGATTCCCTAGGTTTCTATGTCAGTCAAGACATGTGTGTATTTATAGCTTGCTGTGCCAACCGGAAGTGCCATAATTGGTGTCTCAGGGGCTGTTTGGAAGGGTTAAAAAAATCAGATCTGTCCAAAACTTCATCTGTGTGATTAGACAACCCCCATGAACTGTAAATCAGTCATTTTTCCCAACAGATGTCAAAGAAAAGCTCTCACACACACACAGCAAGGATGGAGTGACAAAGCGTGGTGTTTAAAGACACAGAGAGCAGGCAATGGCATAAACATAATCCCAAGGCCGTGCCGAGTCCAACGAGGTGCCCCTCTTGACCGTAGCTCGCTCGGTCTGAGCGCAGCGACCATGAGAAAAATAGGCCCACAATGATGCCTGCACCACAATGTCATTTGATTTTGGGTGACAGCGGCGGAACCGTTAGGTTTAGAAGGACAATTCAAACACAGGACTGTTCCTAAGGTCCTCCCGATCTGTGCAAGCCTAACCTTGACTGTGTGGCATTAACCTTTCACAGTTAAAAGAAGGTGTTTACAAAAAAACAGTGTGCATTGACTTCTCTCCCCATAGGAATACATTGCCTGCTCCCCTAAATACAACCTGGGGTCTTTATGGGTTATGAATGCTGTATGAACCTGTCTTCTATGACATTCCATCAGACCACTATGAGGTCTACCTGTGTCGATTCTAAGCTTCCTGGAGCAACCGGAAGTGGTTAGATTGACCCAAAAGGTATTTGGATGTACATCACCTCGAAAGGTGCCGAGGCCTCTGCATTATTCAACCCTGTGTAGATCAGTCAATTCTCAACTTAAAGACTTAAAACTCAGGATTCCCTAGGTTTCTATGTCAGTCAAGACATGTGTGTATTTATAGCTTCCTGTGCCAACCGGAAGTGCCATAATTGGTGTCTCAGGGGCTGTTTGGAAGGGTTAAAAAAATCAGATCTGTCCAAAACTTCATATGTGTGATTAGACAACCCCCATGAACTGTAAATCAGTCATTTTTCCCATAAAAATTCAAAGGAAAAATAAATCACACAGATACACAACTTGGATGGAGGGACGTATTGGGGTGTGTAGAGACTGACAGTGCCTCCAATAGTTAGCTTTGTTCGAGCTAAAAAAGAACCGTCAGACCTAGAGTTCCGAAACTTTAGAATCCTGTTCTAGACCTCAGGTAGATAGTGCGTGGTGAGTTACGGCGCTCTAGGAGGTTCTCGGACCGAGAAACAGCGTCGAACATTTGCAATGACTTCAATTCATTTTGACCATTACGAAAATGGCGACATTTAGAAATGTCCCAGAGACACAAGACTAGGTGCATTGTGACCGTCTCGGCCCATAGAGACAGAACCCAACATCTCGGTCCGATAGCTCATTCAAGGACCCCGTAGCAAGGCATGGAAAAAGTGGATTTTCAGCACCAATTAGGCTTTTACTCGGACACCAAATGACCTATCGAGCCGAAACTCGGGATTCGGGGTCGCCTCACATAGGACTACACATAATGTCCGAACTGGCCCCGCAGCTAGAAAGTAACTATGTGTTTTATGGTTTTTAATGTTTTGTACCGAAGGCCTTGTGAATTTTGGGCCAGCTCTGAAGTATGTTATACTTGGCTCCTAAATGAGTTGGGAAAAGTGGGTTTGGTGTCAGTTTGTATCAGTTTGGTGTCAGAATGATATCAAATTGACTGATGGACGGTGACTTGCAGGTGACTCTTGTCCATTAGCAATATGTTTAGCGGTGAGGTACCATCACCAAAAGCGACATTTTGAAATCAACCCAAACGAGCGATGGAGAGGTACCAGTATCACTGCCCAGACATCCCTATGTCATCGGGCCAGTCAATTTGGCATTCCTGCATGATTTTTATGGCATGACAAATTGGTGATGGTGACTGCCCAGTTAACCATATGGCAAATGCACAGTGACTTTGAAAAAGTGAGAAAACATGACCAAATGGACATTCTGAAATCAACCCTAACGAGTGATGGAGAGGTACCAGAATCACTGCCAAGCCATCCCGAGTTCATCGGGCCAGTCAATTTGGCATTCCTGCACAAATTTTCAGTGACTTTGCAAAAGTAAGGAACATTTGCAATATGTTTTAACAGTGAGGTACCATCACCAAAAGCGACATTCTGAAATCAACCCAAACGAGCCATGGAGAGGTACCAGTATCACTGCCCAGCCATCCCGAGGTCATCGGGCCAGTCAATTTGGCATTCCTGCAAAAGTAAGGAAATTTTCAGTGACTTTGCAAAAGTAAGGAACATTTGCAATATGTTTTAACAGTGAGGTACCATCACCAAAAGCGACATTCTGAAATCAACCCAAACGAGCCATGGAGAGGTACCAGTATCACTGCCCAGACATCCCTATGTCATCGGGCCAGTCAATTTGGCATTCCTGCATGATTTTTATAGCATGACAAATTGGTGATGGTGACTGCCCAGTTAACCATATGGCAAATGCACAGTGACTTTGAAAGAGTGAGAAAAATCACCAAATGGACATTCTGAAATCAGCCCAAACGAGCGATGGAGAGGTACCAGTATCACTGCCCAGCCATCCCGAGGTCATCGGGCCAGTCAATTTGGCATTCCTGCAAAATTTTTTGTGACTTTGCAAAAGTAAGGAACATTTGCAATATGTTTAAGCGGTGAGGTACCATCACCAAAAGCGACATTCTGAAATCAACCCAAACGAGCGATGGAGAGGTACCAAAATCACTGCCCAGCCATCCCGAGGTCATCGGGCCAGTCAATTTGGCATTCCTGCAAGAATTTTTAGTGACTTTGCAAAAGTAAGGAACATTTGCCAGTGAGTACCATCACCAAAAGCGACATTCTGAAATATGGAGAGGTACCAAAATCACTGCCCAGCCATCCCTATGTCATCGGGCCAGTCAATTTGGCATTCCTGCATGATTTTTATAGCATGACAAATTGGTGATGGTGACTGCCCAGTTAACCATATGGCAAATGCACAGTGACTTTGCAAAAGTGAGAAAACATGACCAAATGGACATTCTGAAATCAACACAAACAATGGCATCACCATAGTGTCCAGACTGTGCCGAGTCCAACGAGGTGCCCCGCTGACCGTAGCTCGCTCGGTCTGAGCGCGCGACCATGAGAAAAATAGGCCCAATATGAAGCCTTCACCAGTACGTCATTTGATTTTGGGTGACAGCGGCGGAACCGTTAGGTTTAGAAAGACAATTCAACCACAGGACTGTTCCTAAGGTCCTCCTGATCTGTCCAAGCCTATCCTTGACCGTGTGACATTAACCCTTCACAGTCAAAAGAAGGTGTTTACATAAAAACAGTGTTCATTGACTTCTCTCCCCATAGGAATATATTGGCTGCTCCACTAAATACAACCTGGAGTCTATATGGGTTATGAATGTTGTATGAACCTGTCTTTGGTACCAGTCCATCAGACCACTATAAGGTCTACCTGTGTCGATTCTAAGCTTCCTGGACCAACCGGAAGTGGTTCAAATCGCCCTAAAAGTGTATACCCATACACTGCCTGCAATTTGATGGACATATTGCATTGAACCCTGTGTAAATCAGTCAGTTTTCATGGTAAAGACTTAAAACTCAGGATTCTCTAATGGAATAGCCCAATGAGGATGTATGTTGAGTTACAGCTTCCTGTGCCAACCGGAAGTGCCATAATTGGTGACTCAGGGGCTGTTTGGAAGGGTTAAAAAAATCAGATCTGTCCAAAACTTCATATGTGTGATTAGACAACCCCCATGAACTGTAAATCAGTCATTTTCCCAACAGATGTCAAAGAAAAGCTCTCACACACACACACAGCAAGGATGGAGTGACAAAGCGTGGTGTTTAAAGACACAGAGAGCAGGCAATGGCATAAACATAATCCCAAGGCCGTGCCGAGTCCAACGAGGTGCCCCTCTTGACCGTAGCTCGCTCGGTCTGAGCGCAGCGACCATGAGAAAAATAGGCCCACAATGATGCCTGCACCACAATGTCATTTGATTTTGGGTGACAGCGGCGGAACCGTTAGGTTTAGAAGGACAATTCAAACACAGGACTGTTCCTAAGGTCCTCCCGATCTGTGCAAGCCTAACCTTGACTGTGTGGCATTAACCTTTCACAGTTAAAAGAAGGTGTTTACAAAAAAACAGTGTGCATTGACTTCTCTCCCCATAGGAATACATTGCCTGCTCCCTAAATACAACCTGGGGTCTTTATGGGTTATGAATGCTGTATGAACCTGTCTTCTATGACATTCCATCAGACCACTATGAGGTCTACCTGTGTCGATTCTAAGCTTCCTGGAGCAACCGGAAGTGGTTAAATTGACCCAAAAGGTATTTGGATGTACATCACCTCGAAAGGTGCCGAGGCCTCTGCATTATTCAACCCTGTGTAGATCAGTCAATTCTCAACTTAAAGACTTAAAACTCAGGATTCCCTAGGTTTCTATGTCAGTCAAGACATGTGTGTATTTATAGCTTCCTGTGCCAACCGGAAGTGCCATAATTGGTGACTCAGGGGCTGTTTGGAAGGGTTAAAAAAATCAGATCTGTCCAAAACTTCATATGTGTGATTAGACAACCCCCATGAACTGTAAATCAGTCATTTTTCCCATAAAAATTCAAAGGAAAAATAAATCACACAGATACACAACTTGGATGGAGGGACGTATTGGGGTGTGTAGAGACTGACAGTGCCTCCAATAGTTAGCTTTGTTCGAGCTAAAAAAGAACCGTCAGACCTAGAGTTCCGAAACTTTAGAATCCTGTTCTAGACCTCAGGTAGATAGTGCGTGGTGAGTTACGGCGCTCTAGGAGGTTCTCGGACCGAGAAACAGCGTCGAACATTTGCAATGACTTCAATTCATTTTGACCATTACGAAAATGGCGACATTTAGAAATGTCCCAGAGACACAAGACTAGGTGCATTGTGACCGTCTCGGCCCATAGAGACAGAACCCAACATCTCGGTCCGATAGCTCATTCAAGGACCCCGTAGCAAGGCATTGAAAAAGTGGATTTTCAGCACCAATTAGGCTTTTACTCGGACACCAAATGACCTATCGGGCCGAAACTCGGGATTCGGGGTCGCCTCACATAGGACTACACATAATGTCCGAACTGGCCCCGCAGCTAGAAAGTAACTATGTGTTTTATGGTTTTTTAATGTTTTGTACCGAAGGCCTTGTGAATTTTGGGCCAGCTCTGAAGTATGTTATACTTGGCTCCTAAATGAGTTGGGAAAAGTGGGTTTGGTGTCAGTTTGTATCAGTTTGGTGTCAGAATGATATCAAATTGACTGATGGACGGTGACTTGCAGGTGACTCTTGTCCATTAGCAATATGTTTAAGCGGTGAGGTACCATCACCAAAAGCGACATTCTGAAATCAACCCAAACGGCGATGGAGAGGTACCAGTATCACTGCCCAGACATCCCTATGTCATCGGGCCAGTCAATTTGGCATTCCTGCATGATTTTTATGGCATGACAAATTGGTAATGGTGACTGCCCAGTTAACCATATGGCAAATGCACAGTGACTTTGAAAGAGTGAGAAAAATCACCAAATGGACATTCTGGAATCAACCCTAACGAGTGATGGAGAGGTACCAGAATCACTGCCAAGCCATCCCGAGTTCATCGGGCCAGTCAATTTGGCATTCCTGCACAAATTTTCAGTGACTTTGCAAAAGTAAGGAACATTTGCAATATGTTTTAACAGTGAGGTACCATCACCAAAAGCGACATTCTGAAATCAACCCAAACGAGCCATGGAGAGGTACCAGTATCACTGCCCAGACATCCCGAGGTCATCGGGCCAGTCAATTTGGCATTCCTGCAAAATTTTCAGTGACTTTGCAAAAGTAAGGAACATTTGCAATATGTTTTAACAGTGAGGTACCATCACCAAAAGCGACATTCTGAAATCAACCCAAACGAGCGATGGAGAGGTACCAGAATCACTGCCCAGAGCCATCCCTATGTCATCGGGCCAGTCAATTTGGCATTCCTGCATGATTTTCAGCATGACAAATTGGTGATGGTGACTGCCCAGTTAACCATATGGCAAATGCACAGTGACTTTGAAAGAGTGAGAAAAATCACCAAATGGACATTCTGAAATCAACCCAAACGAGCGATGGAGAGGTACCAGAATCACTGCCCAGCCATCCCGAGGTCATCGGGCCAGTCAATTTGGCATTCCTGCACAAATTTTCAGTGACTTTGCAAAAGTAAGGAACATTTGCAATATGTTTAAAGTGAGGTACCATCACCAAATGCGACATTCTGAAATCAACCCAAACGAGCGATGGAGAGGTACCAGTATCACTGCCCAGCCATCCCGAGGTCATCGGGCCAGTCAATTTGGCATTCCTGCAAAAATTTTCAGTGACTTTGCAAAAGTAAGGAACATTTGCAATATGTTTTAACAGTGAGGTACCATCACCAAAGCGACATTCTGAAATCAACCCAAACGAGCGATGGAGAGGTACCAAAATCACTGCCCAGCCATCCCTATGTCATCGGGCCAGTCAATTTGGCATTCCTGCATGATTTTTATGGCATGACAAATTGGTGATGGTGACTGCCCAGTTAACCATATGGCAAATGCACAGTGACTTTGCAAAAAGTGAGAAAACATGACCAAATGGACATTCTGAAATCAACACAAACAATGGCATGACCATAGTGTCCAGACTGTGCCGAGTCCAACGAGGTGCCCCGCTTGACCGTAGCTCGCTCGGTCTGAGCGCAGCGACCATGAGAAAAATAGGCCCAATATGAAGCCTTCACCAGTACGTCATTTGATTTTGGGTGACAGCGGCGGAACCGTTAGGTTTAGAAAGACAATTCAACCACAGGACTGTTCCTAAGGTCCTCCTGATCTGTCCAAGCCTATCCTTGACCGTGTGACATTAACCCTTCACAGTCAAAAGAAGGTGTTTACATAAAAACAGTGTTCATTGACTTCTCTCCCCATAGGAATATATTGGCTGCTCCACTAAATACAACCTGGAGTCTATATGGGTTATGAATGTTGTATGAACCTGTCTTTGGTACCAGTCCATCAGACCACTATAAGGTCTACCTGTGTCGATTCTAAGCTTCCTGGACCAACCGGAAGTGGTTCAAATCGCCCTAAAAGTGTATACCCATACACTGCCTGCAATTTGATGGACATAGTGCATTGAACCCTGTGTAAATCAGTCAGTTTTCATGGTAAAGACTTAAAACTCAGGATTCTCTAATGGAATAGCCCAATGAGGATGTATGTTGAGTTACAGCTTCCTGTGCCAACCGGAAGTGCCATAATTGGTGTCTCAGGGGCTGTTTGGAAGGGTTAAAAAATCAGATCTGTCCAAAACTTCATATGTGTGATTAGACAACCCCCATGAACTGTAAATCAGTCATTTTTCCCAACAGATGTCAAAGAAAAGCTCTCACACACACACAGCAAGGATGGAGTGACAAAGCGTGGTGTTTAAAGACACAGAGAGCAGGCAATGGCATAAACATAATCCCAAGGCCGTGCCGAGTCCAACGAGGTGCCCCTCTTGACCGTAGCTCGCTCGGTCTGAGCGCAGCGACCATGAGAAAAATAGGCCCACAATGATGCCTGCACCACAATGTCATTGGATTTTGGGTGACAGCGGCGGAACCGTTAGGTTTAGAAGGACAATTCAAACACAGGACTGTTCCTAAGGTCCTCCCGATCTGTGCAAGCCTAACCTTGACTGTGTGGCATTAACCTTTCACAGTTAAAAGAAGGTGTTTACAAAAAAACAGTGTGCATTGACTTCTCTCCCCATAGGAATACATTGCCTGCTCCCCTAAATACAACCTGGAGTCTATATGGGTTATGAATGCTGTATGAACCTGTCTTCTATGACATTCCATCAGACCACTATGAGGTCTACCTGTGTCGATTCTAAGCTTCCTGGAGCAACCGGAAGTGGTTAAATTGACCCAAAAGGTATTTGGATGTACATCACCTCGAAAGGTGCCGAGGCCTCTGCATTATTCAACCCTGTGTAGATCAGTCAATTCTCAACTTAAAGACTTAAAACTCAGGATTCCCTAGGTTTCTATGTCAGTCAAGACATGTGTGTATTTATAGCTTCCTGTGCCAACCGGAAGTGCCATAATTGGTGACTCAGGGGCTGTTTGGAAGGGTTAAAAAAATCAGATCTGTCCAAAACTTCATATGTGTGATTAGACAACCCCCATGAACTGTAAATCAGTCATTTTTCCCAACAGATGTCAAAGAAAAGCTCTCACACACACACACAGCAAGGATGGAGTGACAAAGCGTGGTGTTTAAAGACACAGAGAGCAAATGGCTTTGTTCTAAACATAATCCCAAGGCCGTGCCGAGTCCAATCCGTTCTGCCAGGTAGATGACCGTAGTCTCGCTCGGTCTGAGCGCAGCGACCATGAGAAAAATAGGCCCACAATGAAGCCTGCACCACAATGTTATTTGATTTTGGGTGACAGCGGGGAACCGTTAGGTTTAGAAGGACAATTCAAACACAGGACTGTTCCTAAGGTCCTCCTGATCTGTGCAAGCCTAACCTTGACTGTGTGGCATTAACCTTTCACAGTTAAAAGAAGGTGTTTACAAAAAAACAGTGTGCATTGACGTCTCCCCATAGGAATACATTGCCTGCTCCCCTAAATACAACCTGGGGTCTTTATGGGTTATGAATGCTGTATGAACCTGTCTTCTATGACATTCCATCAGACCACTATGAGGTCTACCTGTGTCGATTCTAAGTTTGGCTTCCTGGAGCAAACCGGAAGTGGTTAAATTGACCCAAAAGGTTTTGGATGTACATCACCTCGAAAGGTGCCGAGGCCTCTGCATTATTCAACCCTGTGTAGATCAGTCAATTCTCAACTTAAAGACTTAAAACTCAGGATTCCCTAGGTTTCTATGTCAGTCAAGACATGTCAATTTTAGCTTCCTTTGCAACCGGAAGTGCCATAATTGGTTCTCAGGGGCTGTTTGGAAGGGTTAAAAAATCAGATCTGTCCAAAACTTCATATGTGTGATTAGACAACCCCCATGAACTGTAAATCAGTCATTTTTCCCAAAAAATTCAAAGGAAAAATAAATCACACAGATACACAACTTGGATGCAATATGTTGTAGAGACTGACAGTGCCTCCAATAGTTAGCTTTGTTGAGCTAAAAAAAGAACCGTCAGACCTAGAGTTCCGAAACTGCCCAGAATCCTGGTCATCGGGCCAGTCAATTTGGCATTCCTGCATGATTTTTAGGAGGTTCTGACAAAGTTAAGGAACATTTGCAATGACTTCAATTCATTTGACCATTACAAAATGGCGACATTCTGAAATCAGAGACACAAGACTATGGAGAGGTGACCAGAATCAGCCCATAGAGACAGAACCCAACATCTGGCATTCCGATAGCTCATTCAAGGACCCGTAGCAAGGCATGGAAAAAGTGGATTTTCAGCACCAATTAGGACATTTTAATCACACCAAATGACCTATCGAGCCAGTAAACTCGGATTCGGGGTCGGGCCAGTCAATAGGCACTGCACATAATGTCAGTGACTTGAAAAAGTGAAAGTAACTATGTGTTTTATGTTTTTTAATGTACCATCACCAAAGCGACATTCTGAAATCAACCCCAGCCATGGAAGTACCAGTTATACTGGCCCAAGACATGAGTTGGGAAAAGTGGGCCAGTCAGGTTTTGGCATTCCTGCACAGGAATTTTCAGTGACTTTGAAAAGTAAGGAACATTTGCAATATGTTTTTAACAGTGGTACCATCACCAAAAGCGACATTCTGAAATCAACCCAAACAGGCCATGGAGAGGTACCAGTATCACTGCCCAGCCATTAGTCATCGGGCCAGTCAATTTGGCATTCCTGCATGATTTTTATGGCATGACAAATTGGTGATGGAACCTGTCCAGTTAACCATATGGCAAATGCACAGTGACTTTGCAACAGTGAGAAAAATCACCAAATGGACATTCTGAAATCAACCAAACAATGTGCCATGGAGATGACCAGAATCCACTGTGCCATCCCTAGGTCATCGGGCCAGTCAAGCTGGCATTCCTGCAAAAATTTTTCAGGCAGTTTGAGAATGGTAGGAACCCAATATGTTTACGTAACAGTGAGGTACCATCACCAAATGGACATTCTGAAATCAATTCAACCACAGGCCATGGAGAGGTCCTCCTGATCTGCCAAGCCATCCTGAGTGTGACATTAACCCTTCACAGTCAAAGAATTGGCATTCCTTCATTGACTTTTTCCCCATGATTATATTGGCTGAAACTAACCCCCAGTTAACCTGGCAATATGTTTTCCCAGTGAGGAACCATCACCAAATGGACATTCTGAAATCAGACACAATACGAGCTACATGGAGAGGTACCAGTATCACTGACCAGCCATAGAGACTTCATCGGGCCAGTCAATAGTTGGCATTCCTGAATGATATCAGTGACTTGATGGACAGTGACTTAGCATTGAACATTTGCAATATGTTTTAATGGTGAGGTACCATCACCAAAAGCGACATTCTGAAATCAACCCAAACGAGCCATGGAGAGGTACCAGTATCACTGCCCAGCCATCCCGAGGTCATCGGGCCAGTTTGGCATTCCTGCAAAATTTTTTAGATGACTTTGCAAAACTGCCCAGTATAACATTTGCAATATGTTTTAACAGTGGTACCATCACCAAAGCGACATTCTGAAATCAACCCAAACGAGCAACATGGAGAGGTACAGTATCACTGGCCATCCCGTATTCATCGGGCCAGTCAATTTGGCATTCCTGCAAAATTTTCAAATTGACTTTGAAAGTAAGGAACATTTGCAATATGTTTTAACAGTGAGGTACCATCACCAAATGCGACATTCTGGAATCAACCCAAGAGCCATGGAGAGGTACCAGTATCACTGCCCAGCCATCCCGAGGTCATCGGGCCAGTCAATTGGCATTCCTGCAAAAATTTTCAGTGACTTTGCAAAAGTAAGGAACATTTGCAATATGTTTTAACAGTGGTACCATCACCAAAGCGACATTCTGAAATCAACCCAAACGAGCCATGGAAGGTACCAGAATCACTGCCCAGCCATCCCGAGGTCATCGGGCCAGTCAATTTGGCATTCCTGCATGATTTTTATGGCATGACAAATTGGTGATGGTGAATGCCCAGTTAACCATATGGCAAATGCACAGTGACTTTGCAAAAGTGAGAAAACATAAACAAATGGACATGATGAAATCAACACCACGAGTGATTGAAAGGAACAACAATCACTGCCCGGCCATCCCGAGTTCATCAGGCCAGTCAATTTTGCATTTCTGAAGGATTTTTGAGCATGTCAAATTTCTTATGACATTTGGCCCCCACAAAACATATGCCTTATGCACAAGCAAAAAAAAAAAAAAACATTATAATAATAAAATATGACTAAAAGTATGTTGATACAGTTCTTATACGTGTGTAACTGACACAAAATTCGAAAAAATTTCGAAAAGCGGTCAGAAAGCACTTTTTTAGGGGTGTGTGAAGTTTTTTATGAAATTTAATAATTTTTGACTTTTTGACTTCTGACTTCCTATGAAATCATATTGCAGATGGACAAAACACATGCAATATGCGCAAGTAAAAAAAAAAAAAAAATTATGATAATAAAATATGACTAAAGTATGTTGATACAGTTCTTATACGTGTGTAACTGACACAAAATGCGAAAAAATTTGAAAACGGTCCAGAAAGCACTTTTTAGGGGTGTGTGAAGTTTTTTATGAAATTTAAGAATTTTTTGACTTTTGACTTCTGACTTCCTATGAAATCATATTGCAAATGGACAAAACATATGCAATATGCGCAAGTAAAAAAATGTAAAAAATTATGTTAATAAAATTGGACAAAAGTATTTTCATACAGTTCTTATACATGTGTAATTGTCAAAAAAGCGAAAGAATTTCGAAAAACGGTCAGAAAGCACTTTTTTAAGGGGTGATCGTTTTTTTCAAAAAATTCGTTTTTTCAAAATTTGGCTTTTGGATGTTGACTTGAGTCAATACCAATATGAAAAACAAATGGTGGAGTGCAATCGCCACCTGTTGGATTTTGAAGTGTTACAACTGGCAATACCCATATGGCAATAGCATTAAACTTTGCATGAATCAACGCCGCTTTGGGTGGTATTGGCCAATGTGT
>NW_027012963.1:0-17637 GCF_036934945.1 Oncorhynchus masou masou
GCGTGTAGTATTTAACCTGATGACCGTGTAGTATTTAACCTGCTGACCGTGTAGTATTTAACCTGCTGACCGTGTAGTATTTAACCTGTTGATCGTGTAGTATTTAACCTGTTGACCGTGGAGTATTTAACCTGCTCACCGTGTAGTATTTAACCTGCTGACAGTGTAGTATTAAACCTGCTGACCGTGTAGTATTTAACCTGATGACCGTGTAGTATTTAACCTGCTGACCGTGTAGTATTTAACCTGATGACCGTGTAGTATTCAACCTGCTGACCGTGTAGTATTTAACCTGCTGACCGTGTAGTATTTAACCTGCAGACTGTGTAGTATTTAACCTGCTGACCGTGTAGTATTTAACCTGCTGACCGTGTAGTATTTAACCTGCTGACCGTGTAGTATTTAACCTGCTGACCGTGTAGTATTTAACCTGTTGACCGTGTAGTATTTAACCTGTTGACCGTGGAGTATTTAACCTGCTCACCGTGTAGTATTTAACCTGCTGACAGTGTAGTATTAAACCTGCTGACCGTGCAGTATTTAACCTGCTGAACGTGTATTATTTTACCGTACCTGTTGACCGTGGAGTATTTAACCTGCTCACCGTGTAGTATTTAACCTGCTGACAGTGTAGTATTTAACCTGCTGACCGTGTAGTATTTAACCTGATGACCGTGTAGTATTTAACCTGCTGACCGTGTAGTATTTAACCTGCTGACCGTGTAGTATTTAACCTGCTGACCGTGTAGTATTTAACCTGCTGAACGTGTATTATTTTACCGTACCTGTTGACCGTGGAGTATTTAACCTGCTCACCGTGTAGTATTTAACCTGCTGACAGTGTAGTATTTAACCTGTTGAACGTGTATTATTTAACCTGTTGACCGTGTAGTATTTAACCTGCTGAGCGTGTAGTATTTAACCTGTTGACCGTGTAGTATTTAACCTGCTGACCGTGTAGTATTTAACCTGCTGACCGTGTAGTATTTAACCTGCTGACCGTGTAGTATTTAACCTGCTGAGCGTGTAGTATTTAACCTGCTGACCGTGTAGTATTTAACCTGATGACAGTGTAGTATTTAACCTGCTGACCGTGTAGTATTTAACCTGCTGACCGTGTAGTATTTAACCTGCTGACCGTGTAGTATTTAACCTGCTGAACGTGTATTATTTTACCGTACCTGTTGACCGTGGAGTATTTAACCTGCTCACCGTGTAGTATTTAACCTGCTGACAGTGTAGTATTTAACCTGCTGACCGTGTAGTATTTAACCTGATGACCGTGTAGTATTTAACCTGCTGACCGTGTAGTATTTAACCTGCTGACCGTGTAGTATTTAACCTGCTGACCGTGTAGTATTTAACCTGCTGACTGTGTAGTATTTAACCTGTTGACCGTGTAGTATTTAACCTGCTGACCGTGTAGTATTTAACCTGCTGACCGTGTAGTATTTAACCTGCTGACCGTGTAGTATTTAACCTGTTGACCGTGTAGTATTTAACCTGCTGACCGTGTAGTATTTAACCTGCTGACCGTGTAGTATTTAACCTGCTGACCGTGTAGTATTTAACCTGCTGACCGTGTAGTATTTAACCTGCTGACCGTGTAGTATTTAACCTGCTGACCGTGTAGTATTTAACCTGCTGACAGTGTAGTATTTAACCTGCTGACCGTGTAGTATTTAACCTGCTGGCCGTGTAGTATTTAACCTGTTGACCGTGTAGTATTTTACCTGTTGACCGTGTAGTATTTAACCTGCTGGCCGTGTAGTATTTAACCTGTTGACCGTGTAGTATTTAACCTGTTGACCGTGTAGTATTTTACCTGTTGACCGTGTAGTATTTAACCTGCTGGCCGTGTAGTATTTAACCTGTTGACCGTGTAGTATTTAACCTGTTGACCGTGTAGTATTTTACCTGCTGACCGTGTAGTATTTAACCTGCTGACCGTGTAGTATTTAACCTGCTGACCGTGTAGTATTTTACCTGTTGACCGTGTAGTATTTTACCTGTTGACCGTATAGTATTTTACCTGTTGACCGTATAGTATTTAACCTGTTGACCGTGTAGTATTTTACCTGTTGACCGTGTCCTGGGAGAAGTAGATGCCGTAAGTCAGGACAGTTCCTCTGGTCTCCTGCGGGGGGCGCCAGCTGAGGCGGACAAAACGGCTGGACACTAGGACAGGGACCACGTCACGGGGAGCAGAGGGGAGGAGGACACCTGAGCTGGGGACAACTGGTCGGGGAGGAGAGGAGTAAGTCAGAGAAGTAGGGGACTCAGGGCTAGGGACCTGAGGAGCTGGTGTTGGGCTGGCTACTGGTTCTAGGTAGGTATGTTAGTTATTTAGGAAGGAGGGAGGGAGGGAAGGAAGGGAGGAAGGGGAGGAGGAGAACAGGGAAGGAGGGAGGGAGGCAGGGAGGGAGGGAGGCAGGGAGGGAAGGAGGACGAGGACGAGGGAGGGAGGGTGGGTGGGAGGGAGGGTGGTTGGGAGGGAGGGAATGTGGGAGGGAGGGTGGGAGGGAGGGAGGGAATAAAACAAGAAGAGTATGGCCGATGGAATGAGAAGATAAGGAAAGAGAGGAAGAACAAGTGATAAAGAAGATCATAGACAAAATCATTATTTTCAGTAAAGAGTTAAGTTAATACAGTGAAGAAGAAGTGAATAATAGAATAGTGTCAGTCAGAAGATACAGCAGAAAAGAGAGAGAGAGAGAGAGAGAGACGGAGAGAGAGAGAGAGAGAGAGAGAGAGAGAGAGAGAGAGAGAGAGATGGAGAGAGAGAGGAGAGAGAGAGAGAGAGAGTGAGAGAGAGAGAGAGATAGATAGAGAGAGAGGAGAGAGAGAGAGAGAGAGAGAGAGAGAGAGGGATAGAGAGAGAGAGAGATAGATAGAGAGAGGGAGAGAGAGAGAGAGAAACAGAGAGAGGCACAGAGAGAGAGAGAGAGGCAGAGTGAGATAGAGAGAGAGGCAGAGAGAGAGAGAGACAGAGAGAGAGAGAGAGAGAGAGAGAGAGAGAGAGACATAGATAGAGAGAGAGAGAGAGAGGCAGAGAGAGAGAGAGAGAGAGAGAGAGAGAGACAGAGAGAGATGTTTACATTTGAGTAGCTGAATGTAAAGTGTTGGTTACAGTATTGTATGTAATATACTGTAACATTATATGTAGTATGATGTAACATTTTATGTAGTATGATGTAACATTGTATGTAGTATGATGTAACACTGTATGTCATATGCTGTAACATTGTATGTAGTATGATGTAACATTGTATGTAGTGTGATGTAACATTGTATGTAGTATGATGTAACATTGTATGTAGTATGATGTAACATTGTATGTAGTATGATGTAACACTGTATGTCCTGTTGACCGTCTTTTGGTGACATGGTATATGTATGGATCTGAAACCATGTATGTTCTGAAATGAGATCAGACATGTTCAGATGGACATGCCATCATTGTATTGATACACTAACTATTACAGCTTACTGTTACCATAAAGGCTAACTATAACCATAAAGGCTAACTATAACCATAAAGGCTAACTATAATTATAAAGGCTAACTATTACCATAAAGGCTAACTATAACCATAAAGGCTAACTATAACCATAAAGACTAACTATAACCACAAAGGCTAACTATAACCATAAAGGCTAACTATTACCATAAAGGCTAACTATAACCATAAAGGGTAACTATAACTGTAAAGGCTAAAGGCTAACTATAAGTATAAAGGCTAAATATAACCATAAAGGCTAACTATTATTGTAAAGGCTAATTATAACCATAAAGGTTAATTATAACCATAAAGGCTAACTATAACCATAAAGGCTAACTATAACCATAAAGGCTAACTATAATTGTACAGGCTAACTATAATTATAAAGGCTAAATATAACCATAAAGGCTAACTATAATTATAAAGGCTAAATATAATTGTAAAGGCTAACTATAATTATAAAGGCTAACTATATTTATAAAGGCTAACTATAATTATAAAGGCTAACTATAACCATTAAGGCTAACTATAACCATAAAGGCTAACTATAATTGTACAGGCTAACTATAATTATAAAGGCTAAATATAACCATAAAGGCTAACTATAATTATAAAGGCTAAATATAATTGTAAAGGCTAACTATAATTGTAAAGGCTAACTATAATTATAAAGGCTAAATATAACCATAAAGGCTAACTATAACCATAAAGGCTAACTATAACCATAAAGGCTAACTATATTTATAAAGGCTAACTATAACCATAAAGGCTAACTATAACCATAAATGCTAACTATTACCATCAAGGCTAACTATAACCATCAAGGCTAACTATAACCATAAAGGCTAACTAAAACCATAAAGGCTAACTATAATTGTAAAGGCTAACTATAATTGTAAAGGCTAACTATAATTATAAAGGCTAAATATAACCATAAAGGCTAACTATAATTGTAAAGGCTAACTATAATTATAAAGGCTAACTATAACCATAAAGGCTAACTATAACCATAAAGACTAACTATTACCATAAAGGCTAACTATAACCATAAAGGCTAACTATAATTGTAAAGGCTAACTATAACCATAAAGGCTAACTATAACCATAAAGGCTAACTATAATTGTAAAGGCTAACTAAAACCATAAAGGCTAACTATAATTATAAAGGCTAACTATAACCATTGACCATCAGACCAGGTGTGGTAACTCGAATACTGTAGGTCGAGAGACAACACCAGGAGTCAGACCAGGTGTGGTAACTCTAAAACAACACTAGGAGTCAGACCAGGTGTGGTAACTCTAATACAACACTTAGGAGTCAGACCAGGTGTGGTAACTCTAATACAACACCAGGAGTCAGACCAGGTGTGGTAACTCTAATACAACACCAGGAGTCAGATCAGGTGTGGTAACTCTAATACTGTAGGTAGAGAGACAACACTAGGAGTCAGACCAGGTGTGGTAACTCTAATACAACACTAGGAGTCAGACCAGGTGTGGTAACTCTAATACAACACCAGGAGTCAGACCAGGTGTGGTAACTCTAATACTGTAGGTAGAGAGACAACACTAGGAGTCAGACCAGGTGTGGTAACTCTAAAACAACACTAGGAGTCAGACCAGGTGTGGTAACTCTAAAACAACACTAGGAGTCAGACCAGGTGTGGTAACTCTGATACTGTAGGTAGAGAGACAACACTAGGAGTCAGACCAGGTGTGGTAACTCTAATACAACACTAGGAGTCAGACCAGGTGTGGTAACTCTAATACTGTGGGTAAGAGGAGACAGCACTAGGAGTCAGACCAGGTGTGGTAACTCTAATACAGCACTAGGAGTCAGACCAGGTGTGGTAACTCTAATACTGTAGGTAGAGAGACAACACTTTAGAGTCAGACCAGGTGTGGTAACTCTAATACAACACCAGGAGTCAGAACAGGTGTGGTAACTCTAATACAACACTAGGAGTCAAACCAGGTGTGGTAACTCTAATACTGTAGGTAGAGAGACAACACTAGGAGTCAGACCAGTGTGGTAACTCTAATACTGTAGGTAGAGAGACAACACTAGGAGTCAGACCAGGTGTGGTACTCTAATACAACACCAGGAGTCAGACCAGGTGTGGTAACTATAATACTGTAGGTAAGAGACAACATTAGAGTCAGAGCAGGTGTGGTAGCTCCTAATACTGTAGGTAGAGAGACAACATTAGAGTCAGACCAGGTGTGGTAACTCTAATACTGTAGGTAGAGACTGTGGCTGACTGAGGCATAGTCCAAAAAAGAAGCTGACAGGTTTTCTCACCTCTGATAATCCTCCGATGCAGAATATAGTCATATCACACACTAACCTCACACACACACACACACACACACACACACACACACACCAGCCCATGTCACACTCAAAAGCCTTATAGCTTAACACACACGGTCATCAGAGAATGAGTGACAGAAGGACCAGCCTCACCCTGTTAACTCACTGAAGAACAGCAGACACTTGGCACAACACAATCCCTGTCTCGTGTATTAGTACCACTAGGGAAACACAATGTATGAACGCATTTCATATGAAACATATCTGAAAAGAAAGAAGGTGAGATTTTCAACAGACTAACATGTTTTCAACCCCTACATCTATTTACTGGGGTGCGAAGATGTTGTCTTTGAAAAAAGATGGTCGTAAAAATCCAATTTATCTGTCCAGACTCCCCCAGACAAAAAGGTCAGAGGTCATAGGGAAAGGACTTATCCTGTGGATATTGTTTAAATGCTTTGTCTTTGCATCGTACAGTACGTCAATACTCTGCCACAGCTGCTAGAGTGCTAGGATGCATCCCAAATCCCACCCTATTCCCTTTAAAGTGCACTATTTTGACCAGGGCCCATAGCGAATAGGGTGCCCTTCAGTGAAACTCGTTGACTGCTCCACTGCACTGACCTCCACACATCACACTTTGGGAGTAGAGCTATTAGACAAGCCTTAAGCCTCTGTCGGGAAGGGAAGGAGGAGGATTTGCTACTTCCCCAAATGGACCCCTATTCCCTATATAGTACACTCTTTTTGACCAGGGCTCTATCCAGGGAATAGGGGGCCATTTAACGACGAGAAAGACGGAAGAGGTGGAGTGATGTGAACCCATTTTCCACTTTTCCTATTTCAAAGTGCTACTTGAAGTCAATTCTTCAGACCAAAGATTTTCAGCTGCTGGACATAGACAATAGACAAGGTGTAAGAGAAGGAGGTGCAGACAACAACAGAGTGGTGAGGGGAAAAGATTCATGTTAAACATCTCCTTTCTGCAAAAGAGTGTAAACTATGGCAATTTAGAGAAAGCGATGAAAGAGTGCTTGCTCCCTTACAATGGTGCATTTAGGAGAGAGAGAGTGTGTGTGTGTGTGTGTGTGTGTGTGTGTGTGTGTGTGTGTGTGTGTGTGTGTGTGTGTGTGTGTGTGTGTGTGTGTGTGTGTGCGTGCGTGCGTGCGTGCGTGCGTGCGTGCGTGCGTGCGTGTGTGTGTCAGTGTTGGGGCCAATTTGAATTGAAGTCAGTCAATTTTAATTTAAAATCCAAAAACTAGAAAACGTTATAAATAGCATCTTGTTTTTCAGCGTATTGAGAAGTTATTGAAAATAGAAGACCTTTTAATTTTTAAAAATTGGAATTTCAGTGCATTCCTGAATTTACTGACTTAAATTCAAATTGACCCTGGTGTTGGTGTGTGTGTGTCTGTGTGTGTGTGTGTGTGTGTGTGTCTGTGTGTGTCTGTGTGTGTGTCTGTGTGTGTCTGTGTGTGTGTCTGTGTGTGTGTGTGTGTCTGTGTGTGTCTGTGTGTGTGTCTGTGTGTGTGTGTGTGTGTGGCATCTCCATCTTTGGTCAATGAGGACATCTGGTATCCGTAACTGGTAATGCCAGTCTAATACCCACTTTGGTGCCAGGACTAATGGTGTCAGGACTAATGGTGTCAGGACTAATGGTGTCAGGACTAATGGTGTCAGGACTAATGGTGTCAGGACTAATGGTGCCAGGACTAATGGTGTCAGGACTAATGGTGTCAGGACTAATGGTGCCAGGACTAATGGTGCCAGGACTAATGGTGTCAGGACTAATGGTGTCAGGACTAATGGTGTCAGGACTAATGGTGCCAGGACTAATGGTGTCAGGACTAATGGTGCCAGGACTAATGGTGTCAGGACTAATGGTGCCAGGTCTAATGGTGTCAGGACTAATGGTGCTGGGACTAATGGTGTCAGGACTAATGGTGTCAGGACTAATGGTGCCAGGACTAATGGTGCCATGACTAATGGTGCCAGGACTAATGGTGTCAGGACTAATGGGTGTCAGGACCAATGGTGTCAGGACTAATGGTGGTGCCAGGACTAATGGGTGCCATGACCAATGGTGTCAGACTAATGGTGGCAGGACTAATGGTGTCAGGACTAATGGTGCCAGGACTAATGGTGCCAGGACTAATGGTGTCAGGACTAATGGTGCCAGGACTAATGGTGTGCCATGACTAATGGTGCCAGGACTAATGCCCACTTTGGTGCCAGGGCTAATAGTGCCAGGACTAATGGTGCCAGGACAAAATGCCCACTTTGGGTGCCAGGATTAATGCCCACTTTGGTGCCAGGCTAATGGTGCCAGGGACTAATGTACACGTTGGTGCCAATCTAATGCCCACTTTGGTACAATCTAATGCCCACTTTGGTGCCAGGACTAATGCCAACTTAGCTTTTTCCACTAAATTTCAGGGCTCATTTGAGGGGCAAGTGGTAAATATTCTTACACATAAACTAATCCAGTGAATTTAGGTTCATACAGACATCCACTGATCATCTGAAATACGTAATGAAAGAAAAAGGCTCATTTAATTAGAAGTCTGTCTTAAATCTGTAGCAGCCAATGATTTATAAAAACACTAGACGACTGACATGGGACGCCTTGTTGAAGCCACTGCGCTCCATCTTGCTTTTCTGAGGAGTGCCAATATGGCCGACGGTGTTCAAAAGCATGTCATTGGCCAATTCATAGCATCAGCAATCCAGGGTTTATATACAGGGCATTCGGAAAGTATTCAAAATGTATTCAATTAATTGTTTCCTCATCAATCGACACACAATACCCCATAATGAAGACATCACAATACCCCATAATGACATCACAATCCCCATAATGACATCACAATACCCCATAATGACATCACAATACCCCATGTAATGACATCACAATACCCCAAAATGACAATGCAAAAACAGGCTTTTAGCCATGTTTGCAAACGTATAAAATTTTAAAAACAAATACGGAATTTACATAACTATTCAGGCCGTTTTACTGAGGCTCACATTGAGTTCAGGTGCATCCTGTTTCCATTGATCATCCTTTGAGATGTTTCTACAACTAATTAGAGTCCCCTGTGGTAAATTAGAATTGATTGGACATGATTTGGAAAGTACACACCTGTCTTTTATAAGGTCCCGAGTTGACAGTGCATGTCAGGGCAAAACCAGGACATGAGGTCGAATACAATTTCCGTAGAGCCCCCGAGACAGGATTGAGGCCGAGGCACAGAGCTGGGGAAGGGTATCAAAATTCTGCAGCATTGAAGGTCTCCAAGAACACAGTGGCCTCCATCATTCTTAAATGGAAGAAGTTTGGATACAGAAAACTCTTTCTAGAGCTGGCTGCCCGGCCAAGCTGAGCAATCGGGGGAGAAGGACCTTGCCTGTGGGAGGTGACTATGAGGTGACTATTTTATTTCCATTTAAAACGCCGGACAAACAATCCCATATTGAACTGAACAAGAGCGTTCTGTATATGGAGAAACCTAGATGTGGAGCTATGGATGGATCCTAAATGTCACCTATTTTTACTATTTAGTGCACTCGGTCCATAGAGCTCTGGTCAAAGTAGTGCACTGGGCTCAATAGAGCTCTGGGTCAAAAGTAGTGCACTCGGGTCCATAGAGTCTGGTCAAAAGTAGTGCACTAGGGTCCATAGAGTCTGGTCAAAAGTAGTGCTAGGGTCCATAGAGCTCTGGTCAAAAGTAGTGCACTAGGGTCCATAGAGCTCTTCAGTGCACTAGGGTCCATAGAGCTCTGGTCAAAGTAGTGCACCAAGACCCATAGAGCTCTGGTCAAAAGTAGTGCACTAGGTCCATAGAGCTCTGGTCAAAAAGTAGTGCACTAGAAAATATAAATAATATCAAAAGTAGTGCATAAGGGTCCATAATCCTCCTCCCTAAACACAGCAGGTTAAAAGCAAACTGTGGCTTTATTTAGCAAGGAATCTTGTTTTTGACATAATTTTCTTCCCTCAAAAGATAAACACACATTTTAAGCATCTTTAAAGCTGATCACGTGCTACCGCCCTGCTACCGCCTGCTGAACTATAAAGTACAGATATGATTTTATTCAGAGACATGACTGCAAAAAGGTTTTTAAATGTGTTCAGACTAAAAAATTGCCACTATTAGTGTTTGATGTAATGGTGGACCTATATACCAGGGCGGTGTCAGAGGGAAGGCCCTAAAAATTATTGACTCTGTTCCGTACCCCCTGTATATAGCCTCCACATTGACTCTGTACCGTAACACCCTGTATATAGCCTCCACATTGACTCTGTACCCATGCCACCTGTATATAGCTCCACATTGACTCAGTACCGGTACCCTGCATATAGCCTCCACATTGACTCTCTTCGGGTACCCCTGTATATAGCCTCCACATTGACTCTGTACCAGTACCCCCTGTATAGCCTCCACATTGACTCTGTACCGGTACCCCCTGTATATAGCCTCCACATTGACTCTGTATTCATTTACCCCTGTATATAGCTCCACATTGACTCTGTACTGTTTTTTTATAAAATATGTTTAATGCTAGCTTACCTTGGCTTACTGCATTGGCGTAACAGGCAGTCTCCTTGTGGAGTGCAACGAGAGAGAGGCAGGTCATTATTGCGTTGGACTAGTTAACTGTAAGGTTACAAGATTGGTTCCCCGGCTGACAAGGTGAAAATATGTCCTTCTGCCCTGAACGGCACAGTTAACCTACAGACTAGTTTCTAGGCCGTCATTGAAACTAAGAATGTTCTAAACTCACTAGATGAATAAAGGTAATAAAAAATAAAAAATAATCGTTGCCCGATAATACTGATTCTGACTGTTATGAAAACTTGAAATCGCCCATTCCAATTAATCTCTGTACCGGTACCCCCTGTTACCCCCATTCAATTAATCTCTGCACCAGGCCCCTCTGTTACCCCCATTCCAATTAATCTCTGTACCGGTACCCCCTGTTACCCCCATTCCAATTAATCTCTGCACCATTACCCCTGTTACCCCCATTCCAACACCCTGTACCGGTACCCCTGTTACCCCCATTCCAATTAATCTTTACCGGCCCCTGTTACCCCATTCCAATTAATCTCTGTACCGGTACCCCCCTGTTACCCCCATTCCATTAATCTCTGTGCCGGTACCCCCCTGTTACCCCCATTCCAGGTAATCTCTCTGTACCGGTACCCCCCACAACACCCCATTCCAATTAATCTCTGTACCGGTACCCCTGTTACCCCCATTCCAATTAATCTCTGTGCAGTACCCCCTGTTACCCCCATTCCAATTAATCTCTGCACAGTGCCCCCTGTTACCCCATTCCACCACTCTGTACCGGCACTTTGTTACCCCCATTCCATTAATCTCTGTACCGGTACCCCCTGTTACCCCATTCAAGTAATCTCTGTGCTGGTACCCCCTGTTACCCCCATTCAATTAATCTCTGTACCGGCACCCCCTGTTACTCCCCCATTCCACTAATTCTGTACCGCAATCTGTTACCCCCATTCCACTAATTCCCTGTACCGTACCCCTGTTACCCCCATTCAAATTAATCTCTGTACCGGCACCCCCTGTTACCCCCATTCCATTAATCTCTGTACGGTACCCCCTGTTACCCCCATTCCAATTAATCTCTGTACCGGTACCCCCCTGTTACCCCCATTCCAATTAATCTATGTACCGGTACCCCCTGTTACCCCCATTCCAATTAATCTCTGTACCGGTACCCCCTGTTACCCCCATTCCAATTAATCTCTGTACCGGTACCCCCTGTTACCCCCATTCCAATTAATCTCTGTACCGGTACCCCCTGTTACCCCCATTCCAATTAATCTCTGTACCGGTACCCCCTGTTACCCCCATTCCAATTAATCTCTGTACCGGTACCCCCTGTTACCCCCATTCCAATTAATCTCTGTACCGGTACCCCCTTGTTACCCCCATTCCAATTAATCTCTGTACCGGTACCCCCTGTTACCCCCATTCCAATTAATCTCTGTACCGGTACCCCCTGTTACCCCCATTCCAATTAATCTCTGTACCGGTACCCCCTGTTACCCCCATTCCAATTCATCTCTGTACCGGTACCCCCTGTTACCCCCATTCCAATTCATCTGTACCGGTACCCCCTGTTACCCCCATTCCAATTCATCTCTGTACCGCTACCCCCCTGTTACCCCCATTCCAATTAATCTCTGTACCGGTACCCCCCTGTTACCCCCATTACAATTAATCGGTTGACCTCTAATACAGGAAGTACCAGGTAATAACATGGTTATATACAGGAAGTACCAGGTAATAACATGGCTATATACAGGGAGTACCAGGTAATAACATGGTTATATACAGGAAGTACCAGGTAATAACATGGCTATATACAGGGAGTACCAGGTAATAACATGGTTATATACAGGGAGTACCAGGTAATAACATGGTTATATACAGGAAGTACCAGGTAATAACATGACTATATACAGGAAGTACCAGGTAATAACATGGCTATATACAGGGAGTACCAGGTAATAACATGGCTATATACAGGGAGTACCAGGTAATAACATTGTTATATACAGGAAGTACCATGTAATAACATGGATATATACAGGAAGTACCAGGTAATAACATGGCTATATACAGGAAGTACCAGGTAATAACATGGCTATATACAGGAAGTACCAGGTAATAACATGGCTATATACAGGAAGTACCAGGTAATAACATGGCTATATACAGGAAGTACCAGGTAATAACATTGTTATATACAGGAAGTACCAGGTAATAACATGGCTATATACAGGGAGTACCAGGTAATAACATGGCTATATACAGGGAGTACCAGGTAATAACATGGCTATATACAGGGAGTACCATGTAATAACATGGCTATATACAGGGAGTACCATGTAATAACATGGATATATACAGGAAGTACCAGGTAATAACATGGCTATATACAGGAAGTACCAGGTAATAACATGGCTATATACAGGAAGTACCAGGTAATAACATGGCTATATACAGGGAGTACCAGGTAATAACATGGTTATATACAGGGAGTACCAGGTAATAACATGGTTATATACAGGAAGTACCAGGTAATAACATGACTATATACAGGAAGTACCAGGTAATAACATGGCTATATACAGGGAGTACCAGGTAATAACATGGCTATATACAGGGAGTACCAGGTAATAACATGGCTATATACAGGGAGTACCAGGTAATAACATGGTTATATACAGGAAGTACCAGGTAATAACATGGCTATATACAGGGAGTACCAGGTAATAACATTGTTATATACAGGAAGTACCAGGTAATAACATGACTATATACAGGAAGTACCAGGTAATAACATGGCTATATACAGGGAGTACCAGGTAATAACATGGCTATATACAGGAAGTACCAGGTAATAACATTGTTATATACAGGAAGTACCAGGTAATAACATGGTTACATACAGGGAGTACCAGGTAATAACATGGCTATATACAGGGAGTACCAGGTAATAACATGGCTATATACAGGGAGTACCAGGTAATAACATGGCTATATACAGGGATTACCAGGTAATAACATGGTTATATACAGGAAGTACCAGGTAATAACACGGCTATATACAGGGAGTACCAGGTAATAACATGGCTATATACAGGGAGTACCAGGTAATAACATGGCTATATACAGGGAGTACCAGGTAATAACATGGCTATATACAGGGAGTACCAGGTAATAACATGGTTATATACAGGGAGTACCAGGTAATAACATGGCTATATACAGGGAGTACCAGGTAATAACATGGATATATACAGGGAGGTAATAAAATGGCTATATACAGGGAGTACCAGGTAATAACATGGCTATATACAGGGAGTACCAGGTAATAACATGGCTATATACAGGGAGTACCAGTACTGAGTCGATGTGCAGGGGTAACTATGTAAAGTGACTAGGCAACAGGATAGATAATAGACAGTTACAACAGTATACTGTAGGTAGGGGTAAAGGATAGATAATAGACAGTAACATCAGTATATTGTAGGTAGGGGTAAAGGATAGATAACAGACAGTAACAGCAGTATATTGTAGGTAGGGATAATGGATAGATAATAGACAGTAACAGCAGTATACTGTAGGTAGGGGTAAAGGATAGATAATAGACAGTAACAACAATATATTATAGGTAGGGGTAAAGGATAGACAATAGACAGTAACAGCAGTATACTATAGGTAGGGGTAAAGGATAGATAATAGACAGTAACAGCAGTATACTGTAGGTAGGGGTAAAGGATAGATAATAGACAGTAACAGCAGTATACTGTAGGTAGGGGTAAATGATAGATAATAGACAGTAACATCAGTAATGGTAGTCCAGTGTGTGGGTAGAGTCCAGTGTTTGGTAGAATCCAGTGTGTGGGTAGAGTCCAGTGTTTGGTAGAGTCCAGTGTGTGGGTAGAGTCCAGTGTTTGGTAGAGTCCAGTGTGTGGGTAGAGTCCAGTGTTTGGTAGAGTCCAGTGTGTGTGGGTAGAGTCCAGTGTTTGGTAGAGTCCAGTGTGTGGGTAGAGTCCAGTGTTTGGTAGAGTCCAGTGTGTGGGTAGAGTCCAGTGTGTGGGTAGAGTCCAGTGTGAGGGTAGTGTCCAGTGTGTAGGTAGAGTTCAGTGTGTGGGTAGAGTCCAGTGTGTGGGTAGAGTCCAGTGTGTTGGGTATAGTCCAGTGTGTTGGGTAGAGTCCAGTGTGTAGGTAGAGTCCAGTGTGTGGGTAGAGTCCAGTGTGTTGGGTAGAGTCCAGTGTGTGGGGTAGAGTCCAGTGTGTAGGTAGAGTCCATTGTGTGGGTAGAGTCCAGTGTGTTGGGTATAGTCCAGTGTGTTGGGTAGAGTCCAGTGTGTAGGTAGAGTCCAGAGTGTGGGTAGAGTCCAGTGTGTGGGTAGAGTCCAGTGTGTTGGGTAGAGTCCAGTGTGTGGGTAGTCCAGTGTGTGGGTAGAGTCCAGTGTGTGGGTAGAGTCCAGTGTGTGGGTAGAGTCCAGTGTGTTGGGTAGAGTCCAGTGTGTGGGGTAGAGTCCAGTGTGTAGGTAGAGTCCAGTGTGTGGGTAGAGTCCAGTGTGTTGGGTATAGTCCAGTGTGTTGGGTAGAGTCCAGTGTGTAGGTAGAGTCCAGAGTGTGGGTAGAGTCCAGTGTGTGGGTAGAGTCCAGTGTGTTGGGTAGAGTCCAGTGTGTAGGTAGAGTTCAGTGTGTGGGTAGAGTCCAGTGTGTGGGTAGAGTCCAGTGTGTTGGGTATAGTCCAGTGTGTTGGGTAGAGTCCAGTGTGTAGGTAGAGTCCAGTGTGTGGGTAGAGTCCAGTGTGTGGGTAGAGTCCAGTGTGTTGGGTAGAGTCCAGTGTGTGGGGTAGAGTCCAGTGTGTAGGTAGAGTCCATTGTGTGGGTAGAGTCCAGTGTGTTGGGTATAGTCCAGTGTGTTGGGTAGAGTCCAGTGTGTAGGTAGAGTCCAGAGTGTGGGTAGAGTCCAGTGTGTGGGTAGAGTCCAGTGTGTTGGGTAGAGTCCAGTTTGTGGGTAGTCCAGTGTGTGGGTAGAGTCCAGTGTGTGGGTAGAGTCCAGTGTGTGGGTAGAGTCCAGTGTGTTGGGTATAGTCCAGTGTGTGGGGTAGAGTCCAGTGTGTAGGTAGAGTCCAGTGTGTGGGTAGAGTCCAGTGTGTTGGGTATAGTCCAGTGTGTTGGGTAGAGTCCAGTGTGTAGGTAGAGTCCAGAGTGTGGGTAGAGTCCAGTGTGTGGGTAGAGTCCAGTGTGTTGGGTAGAGTCCAGTGTGTGGGTAGTCCAGTGTGTGGGTAGAGTCCAGTGTGTGGGTAGAGTCCAGTGTGTGGGTAGAGTCCAGTGTGTTGGGTATAGTCCAGTGTGTTGGGTATAGTCCAGTGTGTTGGGTAGAGTCCAGTGTGTAGGTAGAGTCCAGTGTGTGGGTAGAGTCCAGTGTGTTGGGTAGAGTCCAGTGTGTTGGGTAGAGTCCAGTGTGTAGGTAGAGTCCAGTGTGTGGGTAGAGTCCAGTGTGTGGGTAGAGTCCAGTGTGTGGGTAGAGTCCAGTGTGTAGGTAGAGTCCAGTGTGTGGGTAGAGTCCAGTGTGTGGGTAGAGTCCAGTGTGTGTGGGGGTAGAGTCCTGTGTGTAGGTAGAGTCCAGTGTGTGGGTAGAGTCCAGTGTGTGTGGGGGTAGAGTCCTGTGTGTAGGTAGAGTCCAGTGTGTGGGTAGAGTCCAGTGTGTGTGGGGGTAGAGTCCTGTGTGTAGGTAGAGTCCAGTGTGTGTAGGTAGAGTCCAGTGTGTGTGGGGGTAGAGTCCTGTGTGTGGGTAGAGTCCAGTGTGTGTGGGGGTAGAGTCCAGTGTGTTGGGTAGAGTCCAGTGTGTGGGGTAGAGTCCAGTGTGTAGGTAGAGTCCAGTGTGTGGGTAGAGTCCAGTGTGTAGGTATAGTCCAGTGTGTTGGGTAGAGTCCAGTGTGTAGGTAGAGTCCAGTGTGTGGGTAGAGTCCAGTGTGTGGGTAGAGTCCAGTGTGTGTGGGGGTAGAGTCCTGTGTGTAGGTAGAGTCCAGTGTGTGGGTAGAGTCCAGTGTGTAGGTAGAGTCCAGTGTGTAGGTAGAGTCCAGTGTGTAGGTAGAGTCCAGTGTGTAGGTAGAGTCCAGTGTGTGGGTAGAGTCCAGTGTGTGTGGGGGTAGAGTCCTGTGTGTAGGTAGAGTCCAGTGTGTGTGGGTAGAGTCCATTGGACACCGAGGAACTTGAAGCTCTCGACCCTCTCCCCTACCGTTCCATCGATATTGATGGGGACGTGCTCGCCCCTCCGTTTCCTGTAGTCCACGATCAGTTCCTGTGACTTGGTGACGTCGAGCCCCCTGTTGGCGGTGTTGTTACCTACCCTCACCAGCTGGAGGCGACCCGTCAGGAAGTCCAGGATCCAGTTGCAGAGGGAGGTGTTTAGTCCTAGGGTCCTTAGCTTAGTGATAAGCTTCGTGGGCACCATGGTGTTGAACACTGAGCTGTAGTCAATGAAGAGCATTCTCACATCGGTGTTCCTTTTGTCCAGGTGGGAAAGGGCGGTGTGGAGTGGATCGGTGGATCTGTGTACTGGAGTCGGTCCAAGGTGTCTGGGATGATCGCAACCCAACTGAATGCGTATGGGAGATGTTGCACTGCCGCCTGGGACAGTTTCAACAAAACCTTATTTCTTGTGGAAGAATGGTGTCGCGTCCCATCCAATAGAGATCCAGACACGAGTAGAATCTATGCCAAGGTACAGTGAATCCGTGTCATTTTATGACACTTTCTGTTTCCTTTAATTTGGGAGTTACCTGTATATTTCTCAGTGAGTGGATTATTTTCCAAAAGGATTTTCAAAATGCCATTATTTCACTTAATATCTTAGCCGTGGTCAAAAAGACCATGCAATTTTTCCTCAATTGAACCTCCTTTACATATCTGCATCCCAAATGGAATCATACACTCTATAAAGCCACTATTTCTGACCTGTGACCTATGGGCTACAATCTATTGCCAAAGTCCAGGAATAAATGTTTTTCATGGAAGGAGGGGGAAAAAGACAGAGTGAGAGAGAGAGAGAGAGAGAGAGAGAGAGAGTGAGAGAGAGAGAGAGAGAGAGAGAGAGAGAGAGAGAGAGAGAGTGAGAGAGAGAGAGAGAGAGAGAGAGAGAGAGAGAGAGAGAGAGAGAGAGAGAGAGAGAGAGAGAGAGAGAGAGAGAGAGAGAGAGAGAGAGAGAGAGAGAGAGAGAGAGAGAGAGAGAGAGAGAGAGAGAGAGAGAGAGAG
>NW_027012964.1:0-17631 GCF_036934945.1 Oncorhynchus masou masou
CTCTCTGATGAACTGATCTGAGCACAGGGTCGTATATCCCCTCTGATAGACTGATGAACTGATCTGAGCACAGGGTCGATCCTCTCTCTGATGAACTGATCTGAGCACAGGGTCGTATATCCTCTCTCTGATGAACTGATCTGAGCACAGGGTCGTATATCCTCTCTCTGATGAACTGATCTGAGCACAGGGTCGTATATCCTCTCTCTGATGAACTGAGCACAGGGTCGTATCCTCTCTCTGATGAACTGATCTGAGCACAGGGTCGTATATCCTCTCTCTGATGAACTGATCTGAGCACAGGGTCGTATCCTCTCTCTGATGAACTGATCTGAGCACAGGGTCGTATATCCTCTCTCGGATGAACTGATCTGAGCACAGGGTCGTATCCTCTCTCTGATGAACTGATCTGAACACAGGGTCGTATATCCTCTCTCGGATGAACTGATCTGAGCACAGGGTCGTATATCCTCTCTCTGATGAACTGATCTGAGCACAGGGTCGTATCCTCTGAACTCTCTGATGAACTGATCTGAGCACAGGGTCGCATCCTCTCTGATGAACTGATCTGAGCACAGGGTCGTATCCTCTCTCTGATGAACTGATCTGAGCACAGGGTCGTATATCCTCTCTCTGATGAACTGATCTGAGCACAGGGTCGTATATCCTCTCTCTGATGAACTGATCTGAGCACAGGGTCGTATATCCTCTCTCTGATGAACTGATCTGAGCACAGTGTCGTATATCCTCTCTCTGATGAACTGATCTGAGCACAGGGTCGTATATCCTCTCTGATGAACTGATCTGAGCACAATCTACACTGACCAGATGACGATCCAAAGGAAACAATGTGAGGCGTTTTAAGTACTTGTTTAACCTGACTCTGGTGGGGCTCTTTATTAAAGATGCTCCGTCAGATGGGGACAGCTGTTTTAAAACAGACCAACAACCTTCAAGAATGGTGCCGGTCAAGTGGTGGTTGAGTGTTTCAAATACCTTTCGGACACAAATTGATTCCAAGCTGAGTTTTACAGAGAATGCACACTGTATTTTTTGTTTTGTTTTTTAAGCAAACCAGCACCTGTTTTTTTATCAGGAAATTGAAGGGATTTGGTGCCAGCGAGGATGTTCTGTAGATGGTGTACAGCAGTCTGGTGGAGAGCATCCTCATGTTCAATATGACAGTCTGGTAATCTGAGCTGTTAGAGAGCATCCTCATGTTCAATATGACAGTCTGGTAATCTGAATTGGTAGAGAGGATCCTCATGTTCAATATGACAGTCTGGTAATCTGAGCTGGTAGAGAGGATCCTCATGTTCAATATGACAGTCTGGTAATCTGAGCTGGTGGAGAGGATCAATATGACAGTCTGGTAATCTGAGCTGGTGGAGAGCATCCTCATGTTCAATATGACAGTCTGGTAATCTGAGCTGGTAGAGAAGATCCTCATGTTCAATATAACAGTCTGGTAATCTGAGCTGGGGGAGAGGATCCTCATGTTCAATATGACAGTCTGGTAATCTGAGCTGGTAGACAGGATCCTCATGTTCAATATGACAGTCTGGTAATCTGAGCTGGTAGAGAAGATCCTCATGTTCAATATGACAGTCTGGTAATCTGAGCTGTTAGAGAAGATCCTCATGTTCAATATGACAGTCTGGTAATCTGAGCTGGTAGACAGGATCCTCATGTTCAATATGACAGTCTGGTAATCTGAGCTGGTGGAGAGCATCCTCATGTTCAATATGAGAGAGACAGGAGAGAGAGAGAGAGAGAGACAGGAGAGAGATAATTAATGAAAAGAGAGATAAACAGAGATTGGGCAAGAGAGAGAGAGAGAGAGAAAGGAGAGAGATAATTAATGAAAAGAGAGATAAACAGAGATTGGGCAAGAGAGAGAGAAAGGAGAGAGATAATTAATGAAAAGAGAGAAACAGAGATTGGGCAATAGAGAGAGAAAGGAGAGAGATAATTAATGAAAAGAGAGAAGCAGAGATTGGGCAATAGAGAGAGAGAGAAAGGAGAGAGAATATATCAGGGTGCGTCTTAACATCTCTGTTGTTGTTGATGTGTCCGCGAATCAATTTGAGACGGAGTGCAGAGAGACTGAGAGAGTGTAGAGTAGTCTTTATTATCCCCGGGGGGGGAGTGGCTATAATTTTGCAGCATGTCGTAAAAAGACACATTGAAGACATTACAATAAATATACACAAAAATAAAAGAGGATATAGTGCGCTACTTAGACAACTCGCAGTGCTACTTCGTCTCTCTGAGACGGCTCATAGCTGCAGGCATCAGGAAGAGTTTACACCTGTTAGTTGTAAAGTTAGGCAGCCTGTATCTGGGCTCTGAGGGAAGCAACGTGAATTAATCAAACAAGGGATGCTGGGAGTCTCAGAATGGATGGCTCCTTACATATGACTCGTGTCTGGTAGTCCCTCAGAATGGATTCTAATTCTAATTATATTCCAGTTATATTCTGGTTATATTGTATTTATATTCCAGTTAAGTTCTAGTTATATTCGAATTATATTCCAGTTATATTCCAGTTATATTATAGTTACAGTCAATTCTAGTTATATTCCAGTTATATTATAGTTACAGTCAATTCTGGTTATATTCCAGTTATATTCTAGTTATATTCCAGTTATATTCGAGTTATATTCCAGTTATATTCCAGTTAAGTTCTAGTTATATTCTAGTTGTATTCCAGTTATATTCTAGTTATATTCCAGTTATATTCTGGTTATATTCCAGTTATATTCTAGTTATATTCCAGTTGTATTCTAGTTGTATTCTAGTTATATTCTAGTTATATTCTAGTTATATTCCATTGAAAATAAGAATTTGTTCTTAACTGACCTGCCTAGTTAAATAAAGGTAAAAAAAAGAAATAATAATAATAAAAAATAGTATAATTATATTCTAGGTACAGTGTATTCTAGTTATATTCTATTCATATTCTAGTGTCACGCCCTGGCCATAGAGTGGTTTTTATCCTCTATTTTGGTTAGGCCAGGGTGTGACTAGGGTGGGCATTCTAGTTTCTTTATTTCTGTGTTTTCTATTTCTTTGTGTGTGACCTGATATGTTTCTCAATCAGAGGCAGCTGTCTATCATTGTCTCTGATTAGGAATCATACTTAGGCACCTGTGTTTTGTGGGTAGTTGTTTTCTGTTTAGTTTGGTTACCTTACAGAACTGTTCGTTTGTCGCTTTGTTATTTTTGTTCAAAGTGTTCTGAGTTAATAAAAAATCATGAAGATATTCCACGCTGCGCTTTGGTCCACTCCTCAATCTTCATCAGATGAGCTTTACATCTCGTTACAGTATATTCTAGTTAAATTCTAGTTAAATTCTAGTTACAGTATATTCTAGTTAAATTCTAGTGTCACGCCTTGGTCTTAGTATTGTGTGTTTTAGTTTATTAGTTAGTCAGACCAGGATGTGACATGGGGTTATTTTGTATTGTATTTTCATATTGGGGTTTTGTAGGAGTTGGGATTGTAGCTGGTTAGGGGTGTGTGTGTGTGTGTTAATTAGGTTGGCTGCCTGAGGCGGTTCTCAATCAGAGTCAGGTGCTTCTCGTTGTCGCTGATTGGGAACCGTATTTAGGTAGCCTGTTTTTCGCTTTGCATTTCGTGGGTGATTGTTCCTGTCTCTGTGTAGGTTGCACCAGTCAGGCTGTATTAGGTTTCGTTCTGTTTGTTGTTTTCTTGTATTTATTTAGTTATTCGTGTATAGTTCGTTCGTTTTGTCTTCTTTAAATAAACATGAGTAACTTACACGCTGTATTCTCGGTCCGACTCTCCTTCAACTAAACAAGAACGCGTTACAGAATCACCCACCAAACACGGACCGAGCAGCGTGTCAACAGGCAGGAGCAGCGCAAGGAGGAGCCGCGTTTTAAGGATTTCTGGACATGGGAGGAAATCCTGGACGGAAGAGGACCCTGGGCTAAACCAGAAGAGTGTAGCCGCCCTAAAGCGCAGCAGGCGAAGAGTAAACAGGAGCAGTGTGTCAACAGGCAGGAGCAGCGCGTCAACAGGCAGGGAGCAGCGCAAACGGGAGCTACACGAGAAACAACAGAAGCAGCTTCAGTGGGAGAGGCTACACCATTTGGAGAATTGGGACATGGGAGGAGGAACTGGACGGGAAAGGACCCTGGGCTCAGCCTGGTGATTATCGCCTCCCCAAGGAGGAATTAGAAGCGGATAAAGCGGAGAGGCGCAAATATGAGGAGGCAGCACGGCGATGTGGATGGAAGCCCGAAAAAGCAGCCCCAAAATTATTTTGGGGCTATCAGGGGGAGTGGCTGAGTCAGGAGACAGACCTGAGTCAACTCTCCCTGTTTATTGTGAAGAGCCAAGGAGGAGGTCAGAACCAGTGTTGGAGGTGAGCGAAGCAGAGACTGTGAAGGAGTTAATGGGAAAATTGGAGGAGAGTCTAATGAGGGAGTTGCTAGTTTGGTGCTTTAGATATAATATTCGGCCGACGGAGGTGTCGGGATTTGATGACACCTGGGTCAGCACTCCATACTAGTCCTGAGGTGCGTGTTAGTCGGCTGGTGGAAAGTGTGCCAGCCTCACGCACTAAGCCTCCTGAGTACCAGCCTAGCCTTGCACGTCCTGTGCCAGTCCTGCATTCAGGCTCTCCAGTACTCCTTCACTGTCCAGTCCATCCTGTGCCACCTTCACACACCAGTCCTCCGGTAGTAGCTAGAACCACCTCCACACCCCAGCCCTCCAGTAGCAGCTCCTCGCACTAGGCTTCCTGTGCGTGTCCTCGGCCCAATACCACCAGTGCCAGCACCACGCATCAGGCCTACAGTGCGCCTCGCCTGTTCAGCGCAGCCAGCACTTTCTCCCTCTCCTGCGCTGTCGGAGTCTCCCCGTCTGTTCAGCGGTTTTAGAGACTCCTCCTCTACAGCGCTGCCGGAGCCTCCTGTTTGTATAGAGCAGCCTGAGCTGCCAGTCTGCATTGAGCAGCCAGAGCTGTCAGTTTGTATAGAGCAGCCTGAGCTGTCAGTCTACATTGAGCAGCCAGAGCTGTCAGTTTGCATAGAGCAGCCTGAGCTGCCAGTCTACCTTGAGCAGCCAGAGCTGTCAGTTTGCATAGATCAGCCTGAGCTGCTAGTCTGCATGGAGCAGCTAGTCTGCATGGAGCAGCCAGAGCTGCCAGTCTGCAAAGAGCTGCCAGTCTGCATGGAGTTGCCAGTCTGCATAGAGCTGCCAGTCTCCATGAAGCCGCCAGAGCTGTCAGTCAGTATGGAGCAGCCAGAGCCACCAGTCAGCATGGAGCAGCCAGAGCCGTCAGTCAGCATGAAGCAGCCTGATCTGCCAGTCAGCCAGACTCTTCCAGATCAGCCAGTCAGCGAGACTCTTCCAGATCTGCCAGTCAACCAGACTCTTCCAGATCTGCCAGTCAACCAGACTCTTCCAGATCTGCCAGTCAGCCAGACTCTTCCAGATCTGCCAGTCAGCCAGACTCTTCCAGATCTGCCAGTCAACCAGACCCTTCCAGATCTGCCAGTCAACCAGACTCTTCCAGATCTGCTAGTCAGCCAGGATCCGCCAGTCAGCCAGGATCTGCCAGATCTGCTAGTCAGCCAGGATCCTCCAGTCAGCCTGGATCTGCCGGATTCTACTTCCTGGCTGGGCTTTTTCTCAGTACTGGGCTTTTTCTCAGTGCTGGGCTGCCTCTCAGTGCTGAGCTGCCCCTCTGTCCCGAGCTGTCCCTCAGTCCCGAGCTGCTCTTCTATTATGTAGGGTTCTGGGTGAGGACTATTCGGCCATGGTCGGCGGTTAGGGTGGATTATCTATGGACGCGAAGGGGAGGAACATTGACATTTTTGAAGTGGGGTCCACGTCCGGAGCCGGAACCGCCACCCGAACAGGAAGGGGAGCCACCTTCAGTGGCAGCTAGTAGAACGGCGCCGACGACCACCGAGCGCCACCCGAACAGGAAGGGGAGCCACCTTCAGTGGCAGCTAGTAGACCGCCGCCGACGACCGCCGAGCGCCACCCGAACAGGAAGGGGAGCCACCTTCAGTGGCAGCTAATAGACCGCCGACGACCGCCGAGCGCCACCCGAACAGGAAGGGGAGCCACCTTCGGTGATATTCTTGACACTAACCTTTGATGATGATCTTCATCAGATGACACTTATAGGACATCATGTTACACAATACATGTATGTTTTGTTCGATAATGTGCATATATATATCCAAACATCTCAGTTTACATTGGCGCCTTACGTGCATTAATGTTTTGATTCCAAAACATCCGGTGATTTTGCAGAAATACTAATAATAAACATTGATAAAAGATACTCGTGCTCACAGAATTAAAGATATACTTCTCCTTAATGCAACCGCTGTTTCAGATTTCAAAAAAACTTTACGGAAAAGGCATAATCTGAGAGCGCCGCTCAGAACCCAAAACAGCCAGAGGAATATCTGCCATTTTGGAATCAACAAAGTTAGAAACAACGACATAAATATTCACTTACCTTTGATGTTCTTCATGAGAAGGCACTCCCAGGAATCCCAGTTCGACAATAAATTACTGATTTGTTCCATAAAATTTCATCATTTATGTCCAAATAGACACTTGTTGTTAGCGTGTTCATCCAGTAATCCATCTTCATGAGGCGCGAGCATTTCATCCAGACAAAAACTCAAAAGTTCCGTTACAGTCCTTTAGAAACACGTCATGTCATGGAATCAATCGTTAGGATGGTTTTAACATAAAACATCAATAATGTTCCAACTTGAGAATTCCTTTGTCTTCAGAAAAAGCACTGTTATATTCTTATGTCAGTATATTCTAGTTACAGTATATTCTGATTATATTCCATTTATATTCAAGTTACAGTATATTCTAATTATATTCCAGTTATGTTCTAGTTACAGTATATTCTAATTATATTCCAGTTATGTTCTAGTTAAAGTATATTCTAGTTATATTTCAGTTGAAGTATAGTCTAGTCATATTTTGGTTATATTCTAGTTACAGTATATTCTATTTATATTCTAGTTATATTCTTGTGACAGTATATTCTAATTATATTCTAGCTCCATTCTAGTTACAGTATATTCTAGTTATATTCTAGTTACAGTATATTCTAATTATATTCTAGTTATATTCTAGTTTTATTCTTGTGACAGTATGTTCTAGTTATATTCTAGTTACAGCATATTCTAGTTACAGTATATTCTAGTTATATTCTAGTTTTATTCTTGTGACATTATGTTCTAGTTATATTCTAGTTATATTCTAGTTACACTATATTCTAGTTATATTCTAGTTACACTATATTCTAGTTATATTCTAGTTATATTCTTGTGACAGTATATTCTAGTTATATTCTAGTCACACTATATTCTAGTTATATTCTAGTTACACTATATTCTAGTTATATTCTAGTTACACTATATTCTAGTTATATTCCAGTTACACTATATTATAGTTACACTATATTCTAGTTACACTGTATTTTAGTTATATTCTAGCTACACTATATTCTAGTTATATTCTAGTTACACTATATTCTAGTTATATTCTAGTTACACTATATTCTAGTTATATTCTCGCTACACTATATTCTAGTTACACTATATTCTAGTTATATTGTAGTCACACTATATTCTAGTTACACTATATTCTAGTTATATTCTAGTTACACTATATTCTAGTTACACTATATTCTAGTAACACTATATTCTAGCTACACTATATTCTTGTTACTCTATATTCTAGTTATATTCTAGTTACACTATATTCTAGTTACACTATATTCTAGTTATATTCTAGTTACACTATATTCTAGTTATATTCTAGTTACACTATATTCTTGTTACACTATATTCTAGTTATATTCTAGTTACACTATATTCTAGTTATATTGTAGTTACACTAAATTCTAGTTATATTCTGCCCACAGTGACTTTGGATGACTAACTAGCTTGTTGCGTAAGTAGAGTTCTCGGGCTTCTGTCTATGGTTATCCCTAATGACACACTATTCCCTATCCCCCGTGGTCCCTGTTCAAAAGTAATGCACTAGATAGGGAATAGGGCGCCATTTGGGACGTTCCTGGAGTATTCGCCGAACGGCTGTATCCCACACTAGTTCACAGCGGAGATCTTTCAAGAGGTTTTGTATATACAGTCGATGACCTTGCAGAATTGAATTACTCTTTTCACTACAGAAAACTTTTACGATCTTGTATGGTACAGAGACTGAGAGAGATTCCTACTAATTCTGTACTTGAAGGTCATTTTACTGAGTGTAAAGAACATATTTTTGTTCACATAAGAGGGGAGAGAGATACAGACCAAATATTAAAGAGAAATAGAGATGAATAAATGTATCTGTAGTGAATGTTGAAGATTTGAAAAGAACAGAAAGGTAGTGAGAGAGAGGGAGAGGGAGAAGGAGATGAAGGGAGGGAGGGAGGGAGGGAGGGGGAGGGGGGGGAGAGGGGAGGGAGGGAGGGGAGATGGAGGGAGGGAGGGATGGAGAGAGAGAGAGAGAGAGAGAGAGGGAGGGAGAGAGAGAGAGAGAGAGAGAGAGAGAGCGAGAGGGAGGGAGAGAGAGAGAGAGAGAGGGAGGGAGGGAGGGAAAGAGGAGAGAGAGAGAGAGAGAGAGAGAGAGGGAGAGGGAGGAGGGAGGGATGGGGAGAGGGAGTGATGGGGAGGGAGAGAGGGAGAGGGAGAAGGAGATGGAGGGAGGGAGGGATGGAGAGAGAGAGAGAGAGAGAGAGAGAGAGAGAGAGAGAGAGAGGGGAGGGATGGGGAGAGGGAGGGAGGGGGAGGAGGGAGGGAGGGAGGGAGGGAGGGGGAGGGAGGGGGAGGGAGGGAGGGAGGGAGGAGGGAGGGAGAAAGAGAGAGAGAGAGAGAGAGGGAGAGAGGGGGAGAGAGGGATGGAGGGAGGGGAGGGAATAGCTCAGGCAGGTCTCTTTACTGTACGTTACACCAAGTTCATCTTACTTTGAGGAGCATAATTTTTACCTCCCATCATGTGTACTTGAAGAAAAGAACTTGGCAAAGTAGAAATATCAGGACTGGAATGACCTGAGGGAGGGAGGGAGGGAGGGAGGGAGGGAGGGAGGGAGGGAGGGAGGGAGGGAGGGAGGGAGGGAGGGAGAAGGAGATGGAGGGAGGAGGGATGGAGAGAGAGAGAGAGAGAGGGAGGGAGGGATGGGGAGAGAGAGAGAGAGAGGAGAGGAGGGAGGGAGGGGGGGGGGGAGAGAGAGAGAGAGGGGATGGAGGGAGGGAGGGGAGGGAATAGCTCAGGCAGGTCTCTTTACTGTACTTTACAACAAGTTCATTTTACTTTGAGGAGCATAATTTTACCTCCCATCATGTGTACTTGAAGAAAAGAACTTGGTAAAGTAGAAAAAAAACAGAAAGTCCATATCAGGACTGGAATGACCTGTTCAGTTCTGTAACGTAAAAATATGAGTCATCAGAACGGATTGTGAAACGTTGCATGGCGACTCCTTCTTGACGATCTTCACTGACTGAATCGCCCTTGAAAGACAGTTATGACACCGCCTTTAGTATCTACATGGAGGGTCCGTCCTAAATGGCACCCTAATTCCCATTATAGTGCACTACTTTTGACCAGGGCCATTGGGGACACTTATCAGGCTCTGGTATAAAATAGTGCACTTTACAGGGAATAGGGTGCCATTTTGGGATGCATGTAGAGGTGTTGATTGATGGCCTAGCTACTCAGCTGCAAGCTACATAACCTGGCATCTGTCAGTCGACATAGAGGTAATGTCCTAGCTATAATATAACCCAGACAAGATATAAGGACCCTGTCAGGCCTAGAGAGAGAGAGTGACAGCAGTAGAGAGAGAGAGAGAGAGAGACATCGGTAGAGAGAGAGAGGGAAAGAGAGAGAGTGACAGCAGTAGAGAGAGAGAGAGAAAGAGAGACACAGCGGTAGAGAGAGAGAGGAAAAGAGAGAGAGAGACACAGCGGTAGAGAGAGAGAGGAAAAGAGAGAGAGAGACACAGTGGTAGAGAGAGAGAGGGAAAGAGAGAGAGAGAGAGAGGAAGAGAGAGAGACACCAGTAGAGAGAGAGAGAAAGAGAGAGACACAGCGGTAGAGAGAGAGAGGGAAAGAGAGAGAGAGAGACAGCAGTAGAGAGAGAGAGAAAGAGAGAGACACAGCGATAGAGAGAGAGAGAGGGAAAGAGAGAGAGAGACAGCAGTAGAGAGAGAGAGGGAAAGAGAGACAGCGGTGGAGAGAGAGAGGGAAAGAGAGAGACAGCAGTAGAGAGAGAGAGAGAGAAAGAGAGAGACAGCAGTAGAGAGAGAGAGAAAGAGAGAGAGTGACAGCAGTAGAGAGAGAGAGAAAGAGAGAGACACAGCGGTAGAGAGAGAGGGAAAGAGAGAGAGAGACAGCAGTAGAGAGAGATAGAGAGAGAGATAAAGCAGTAGAGAGAGAGATAGAGCAGTAGAGATAGGTTACTTTAAAATTACTTTGAAAATGTATATATTTTATCACAATCCTAACAAAAATTAGAAGAATGGATAGTAATTTGTTTTCAACGTGAAGCTATGAGAGATTCAGTGATGCATTTGGATAATATTGAAATGGATAAAGCATGAAGAGCTAATCTGGCAGCCCTGTTTAGAGCAATGAAGAGCTAATCCTGCAGCCCTGTTTAGAGCAATGAAGAGCTAATCTGGCAGCCCTGTTTAGAGCAATGAAGAGCTAATCCTGCAGTCCTGTTTAGAGCAATGAAGAGCTAATCTGGCAGCCCTGTTTAGAGCAATGAAGAGCTAATCTGGCAGCCCTGTTTAGAGCAATGAAGAGCTAATCTGGCAGCCCTGTTTAGAGCAATGAAGAGCTAATCTGGCAGCCCTGTTTAGAGCAATGAAGAGCTAATCTGGCAGCCCTGTTTAGAGCAATGAAGAGCTAATCTGGCAGCCCTGTTTAGAGCAATGAAGAGCTTATCTGGCAGCCCTGTTTAGAGCAATGAAGAGCTAATCTGGCAGCCCTGTTTAGAGCAATGAAGAGCTAATCTGGCAGCCCTGTTTAGAGCTTTTTTATATTTTTGCTGCAGATGACCACATAACTGGACATTACTCTAAGTGTGATAGGACCAGGGATTGACCATATAACTGGACAGTACTCTAAGTGTGATAGGACCAGGGATTGACCATATAACTGGACAGTACTCTAAGTGTGATAGGACCAGGGATTGACCATATAACTGGACAGTACTCTAAGTGTGATAGGACCAGGATTGACCATATAACTGGACAGTACTCTAAGTGTGATAGGACCAGGGATTGACCATATAACTGGACAGTACTCTAAGTGTGATAGGACCAGGGATTGACCATATAACTGGACAGTACTCTAAGTGTGATAGGACCAGGGATTGACCATATAACTGGACAGTACTCTAAGTGTGAAAGGACCAGGGATTGACCATATAACTGGACAGTACTCTAAGTGTGATAGGACCAGGGGTTGACCATATAACTGGACAGTACTCTAAGTGTGAAAGGACCAGGGATTGACCATATAACCAGACAGTACTCTAAGTGTGAAAGGACCAGGGATTGACCATATAACTGGACAGTACTCTAAGTGTGATAAGACCAGGGATTGACCATATAACTGGACAGTACTCTAAGTGTGATAGGACCAGGGACAGTACTCTAAGTGTGATAGGACCAGGGATTGACCATATAACTGGACAGTACTCTAAGTGTGATAGGACCAGGGATTGACCATATAACTGGACAGTACTCTAAGTGTGATAGGACCAGGGATTGACCATATAACTGGACAGTACTCTAAGTGTGATAGGACCAGGGACAGTACTCTAAGTGTGATAGGACCAGGGATTGACCATATAACTGGACAGTACTCTAAGTGTGAAAGGACCAGGGATTGACCATATAACTGGACAGTACTCTAAGTGTGATAGGACCAGGGATTGACCATATAACTGGACAGTACTCTAAGTGTGATAGGACCAGGGATTGACCATATAACTGGACAGTACTCTAAGTGTGATAGGACCAGGACAGTACTCTGAGTGTGATAGGACCAGGGATTGACCATATAACTGGACAGTACTCTAAGTGTGATAGGACCAGGGATTGACCATATAACTGGACAGTACTCTATGATAGGACCAGGGATTGACCATATAACTGGACAGTACTCTAAGTGTGATAGGACCAGGGACAGTACTCTAAGTGTGATAGGACCAGGATTGACCATATAACCAGACAGTACTCTAAGTGTGATAGGACCAGGGATTGACCATATAACTGGACAGTACTCTATGTGATAGGACCAGGGGACAGTACTCTAAGTGTGATAGGACCAGGGTTGACCATATAACTGGACAGTACTCTAAGTGTGAAAGGACCAGGGATTGACCATATAACCAGACAGTACTCTAAGTGTGAAAGGACCAGGGATTGACCATATAACTGGACAGTACTCTAAGTGTGATAGGACCAGGGACAGTACTCTAAGTGTGATAGGACCAGGGATTGACCATATAACTGGACAGTACTCTAAGTGTGAAAGGACCAGGGATTGACCATATAACTGGACAGTACTCTAAGTGTGATAGGACCAGGGATTGACCATATAACTGGACAGTACTCTAAGTGTGATAGGACCAGGGATTGACCATATAACTGGACAGTACTCTAAGTGTGATAGGACCAGGGACAGTACTCTGAGTGTAATAGGACCAGGGATTGACCATATAACTGGACAGTACTCTAAGTGTGATAGGACCAGGGATTGACCATATAACTGGACAGTACTCTAAGTGTGATAGGACCAGGGATTGACCATATAACTGGACAGTACTCTAAGTGTGATAGGACCAGGGACAGTACTCTAAGTGTGATAGGACCAGGGATTGACCATATAACTGGACAGTACTCTAAGTGTGAAAGGACCAGGGATTGACCATATAACTGGACAGTACTCTAAGTGTGATAGGACCAGGGATTGACCATATAACTGGACAGTACTCTAAGTGTGATAGGACCAGGGATTGACCATATAACTGGACAGTACTCTAAGTGTGATAGGACCAGGGGACAGTACTCTGAGTGTAATAGGACCAGGGATTGACCATATAACTGGACAGTACTCTAAGTGTGATAGGACCAGGGATTGACCATATAACTGGACAGTACTCTAAGTGTGATAGGACCAGGGATTGACCATATAACTGGACAGTACTCTAAGTGTGATAGGACCAGGGACAGTACTCTAAGTGTGATAGGACCAGGGATTGACCATATAACCAGACAGTACTCTAAGTGTGATAGGACCAGGGATTGACCATATAACTGGACAGTACTCTAAGTGTGATAGGACCAGGGACAGTACTCTAAGTGTGATAGGACCAGGGATTGTCCATATAACTGGACAGTACTCTAAGTGTGATAGGACCAGGGACAGTACTCTAAGTGTGATAGGACCAGGGATTGGCCAGACAACCAGACAGTACTCTAAGTGTGATAGGACCAGGGATTGGCCAGACAACCAGACAGTACTCTAAGTGTGATAGGACCAGGGATTGGCCAGACAAGCAGACAGTACTCTAAGTGTGATAGGACCAGGGATTGGCCATATAACTGGACAGTACTCTAAGTGTGATAGGACCAGGGATTGACCATATAACCAGACAGTACTCTAAGTGTGATAGGACCAGGGATTGGCCAGACAACCAGACAGTACTCTAAGTGTGATTTTTTTATCATTAGGTAATGGAATATCCTTTGACTCTTTCCAGACTTCTGGGCCCACCCCATACATCAAGCACTTATTAAAATATGAGAGATCGGGGCTGATATTTGGTTAGCTGTCACTCTAAGCAATTTGGCATCTCGATTATCTGTACCAGGTGCCTTGTCATCTGAAAGAGACAACAGCATCCTTTCTACCTCTTCCCTTTCTACTTGATGAAATTCAAACCTGCATTGTCTCTCCTTCATGATACAATCTTTTATAAGGGTGTATGACATGGAGGTATCAGTTTGGAATCATAACATTCCTCAACTTGTCCACTTTGCCTTGTAACATATTAATTAAAGTTGTTTGCGATGTCGTGTGGTTTTGTAATAAATATACCCTCTGATTCAACAACCAAAGAGGCTGACATGTTCAAATTCCTACCCATAGTAGTGTTCAACGTTCTCCACAGTTTTATTTCCCATCATCCTTCACTTCATCAATGTTGGTGCTGATAGAATCCCTCCTTCTTTCTATTGTTCAGTTTGGTCACAGGATGTCCTCATTTACAAAAACGTTGCTTATCAAACAGAGATTTATCAGCTGCTTTTCTGGCACCGTAACGTTGAATCATGACATTTCTCAGCTCGTCATCAATCCACGGGGCACCGTCTGACCTCACAGTGCATTTTCTTTAAAGGGGCGTGTTTATCAGCTATACTCATAAATCATTTCTTTAAAGGGGTGTGTTTATCAGCTATACTCATAAATCATTTCTTTAAAGGGGCGTGTTTATCAGCTATACTCATAAATCATTTCTTAAAAGGGGCGTGTTTATCAGCTATACTCATAAATCATTTCTTTAAAGGGGCGTGTTTATCAGCTATACTCATAAATAATTTCTTTAAAGGGGCGTGTTTATCAGCTATACTCATAAATCATTTCTTTAAAGGGGCGTGTTTATCAGCTATACTCATAAATCATTTCTTTAAAGGGGCGTGTTTATCAGCTATACTCATAAATCATTTCTTTAAAGGGCCGTGTTTATCAGCTATACTCCTAAATCATTTTCCCTTAAAGGGGCGTGTTTATCAGCTATTCTCATAAATCATTTCTTTAAAGGGGCGTGTTTATCAGCTATACTCATAAATCATTTCTTTAAAGGGGTGTGTTTATCAGCTATACTCATAAATCATTTCTTTAAAGGGGCGTGTTTATCAGCTATACTCATAAATCATTTTCCCTTAAAGGGGCGTGTTTATCAGCTATTCTCATAAATCATTTTCCCTTAAAGGGGCGTGTTTATCAGCTATACTCATAAATCATTTCATAAACAAACTTAGTGCCATTTCAGGATCATGCTTACTACACAGATTTAACCATTCACGTTCTTAATGTCATCCACAACGAGTCCTGATTGAACCCTCTGTAGGACCTGTGGTAGATTACCTTTGGTATTGTAGTGTTCCTAGTGAGTGAGTCCTGATTGAACCCTCTGTAGGACCTGTGGTAGATTACCTCTGGTATTGTAGTGTTCCTAGTGAGTGAGTCCTGATTGAACCCTCTGTAGGACCTGTGGTAGATTACCTTTGGTATTGTAGTGTTCCTAGTGAGTGAGTCCTGATTGAACCCTCTGTAGGACCTGTGGTAGATAACCTTAGGACCAGCCTCTGGTATTGTAGTGTTCCTAGTGAGTGAGTCCTGATTGAACCCTCTGTAGGACCTGTGGTAGATTACCTTTGGTATTGTAGTGTTCCTAGTGAGTGAGTCCTGATTGAACCCTCTGTAGGACCTTGGGTAGATTACCTTTGGTATTGTAGTGTTCCTAGTGAGTGAGTCCTGATTGAACCCTCTGTAGGACCTGTGGTAGATTACCTTAGGGCCAGCCTCTGGTATTGTAGTGTTTCTAGTGAGTGAGTCCTGATTGAACCCTCTATAGGACCTGTGGTAGATTATCTTAGGGCCAGCCTTTGGTATTGTAGTGTTCCTAGTGAGTGAGTCCTGATTGAACCCTCTATAGGACCTGTGGTAGATTACCTCTGGTATTGTAGTGTTCCTAGTGAGTGAGTCCTGATTGAACCCTCTGTAGGACCTGTGGTAGATTACCTTAGGGCCAGCCTCTGGTATTGTAGTGTTTCTAGTGAGTGAGTCCTGATTGAACCCTCTGTAGGACCGTGGGTAGATTATCTTAGGGCCAGCCTCTGGTATTGTAGTGTTCCTAGTGAGTGAGTCCTGATTGAACCCTCTGTAGGACCTGTGGTAGATTACCTTAGGGCCAGACTCTGGTATTGTAGTGTTCCTAGTGAGTGTGTCCTGATTGAACCCTCTGTAGGACCTGTGGTAGATTACCTTTGGTATTGTAGTGTTCCTAGTGAGTGAGTCCTGATTGAACCCTCTGTAGGACCTTGGGTAGATTATCTTAGGGCCAGCCTCTGGTATTGTAGTGTTCCTAGTGAGTTAAACCAGGTTATGATCACTGTAACCTGGTGCCACTGATACAGCTTTAGAACAACGTTCATTCATGTTGGTAAAAACGTGATCGATACAAGTTGATGATGCAATACACCCGACCTATCAGTGAACGTTCTGGTTGGTGATGTGATAACTTGGGTCAGGTTACATACATTGGCAACATGAATACGTAGAGACAATAGCAGCTGTACCCATAGAGACTATAGCAGCTGTACCCATAGAGCTATTAGCAGCTGTACCCATAGAGACTATAGAAGCTGTACCCATAGAGACTATAGAAGCTGTACCCATAGAGACTATAGCAGCTGTACCCATAGAGCCTATAGCAGCTGTACCCATAGAGCCTAAAGCAGCTGTACCCATAGAGACTATAGCAGCTGTACCCATAGAGACCATAGCAGCTGTACCCATAGATACTATAGCAGCTGTACCCATAGATACTATAGCAGCTGTACCCATAGAGACTATAGAAGCTGTACCCATAGAGACTATAGCAGCTGTACCCATAGAGACTATAGAAGCTGTACCCATAGAGCCTATAGCAGCTGTACCCATAGAGACTATAGCAGCTGTACCCATAGAGACTATATAAGCTGTACCCATAGAGACTATAGCAGCTGTACCAATAGAGCCTATAGCAGCTGTACCCATAGAGACTGTAGCAGCTGTACCCATAGAGCCTATAGCAGCTGTACCCATAGAGCCTATAGCAGCTGTACCCATAGAGACTATAGCAGCTGTACCCATAGAACCTATAGCAGCTCTACCCATAGAGCTTAAAGCAGCTGTACACATAGAGACTATAGCAGCTGTACCCATAGAGACCATAGCAGCTGTACCCATAGAGCCTATAGCAGCTGTACCCATAGAGACTATAGCAGCTGTACCCATAGAGCCTATAGCAGCTGTACCCATAGAGCCTATAGCAGCTGTACCCATAGAGACTATAGCAGCTGTACCCATAGAGCCTATAGCTGCTGTGCCCATAGAGCCTATAGCTGCTGTATCCATAGAGCCTATAGCAGCTGTACCCATAGAACATTTAGCAGCTGTACCCATAGAGCCTATAGCAGCTGTACCCATAGAGACTATAGCAGCTGTACCCATAGAGACTATAGCAGCTGTACCCATAGAGACTATAGCAGCTGTACCCATAGAGCCTATATCAGCTGTACCCATAGAGACTATAGCAGCTGTACCCATAGAGCCCCATATATCAGCTGTACCCATAGAGACTATAGCAGCTGTACCCATAGAGACTATAGCAGCTGTACCCATAGAGACTATAGCAGCTGTACCTGCATAGAGACTATAGCAGCTGTACCCATAGAGCAGCTGTTGCCATAGCTATAGCAGCTGTACCCATAGAGCATATAGCAGCTGTACCCATAGAGACTATAGCAGCTGTACCCATAGAAC
>NW_027012965.1:0-17630 GCF_036934945.1 Oncorhynchus masou masou
GGCGCGATGCGTGGAGAAACCCGTTGGCTGCGTTGGACTAGTAACCGGAAGGTTGCGAGTTCAAACCCCGAGCTGACAAGGTACAAATCTGTCGTTTCTGCCCCTGAACAGGCAGTTAACCCACTGTTCCCAGGCCGTCATTGAAAATAAGAATGTGTTCTTAACTGACTTAAATAAAGGTAAAATTTAAAAAATTTAAAAAATTAAAGTTGCTCCAGAGCCTTTCCGTTCACACTCATAGGCCAGACTACACTCAATCATATGACCCACTGAAGAGATGAGTCTTCAGTAAAGACTTATAGGTTGAACAGAGTCTACGTCTCTCCACATGAGTGAGCAGACCATTTCATAAAAATGGAGCTCTATGGGAAAGCCCTGCCTCAGCTGTTTGCATAGAAATTCTAAGGACAATTAGGAGGCCTCGTCTTGTGACCGTAGCGTATGTGTAGGTATGTATGGCAGGACCAAATCAGAGATAGGTAGGAGCAAGCCCATGCAATGTCTTTGTAGGTTAGCAGTAAAACCTTGAAATCAGCCCTTGCTTTGACAGGAAGCCAGTGTAGGGAGATCAATATGATTGGAGTAATATGATCAAATTTTTGGTTCTAGTCAGGATTCTAGCAGCCGTATTTAGCACTAACTGGGATTTATTTAGTGCTTTATCCGGGTAACCGGAAAGTAGAGCATTGCAGTAGTCAAACCTAGAAGTAACAAACAATGTTGTTGACCCATCCTCAGTTTCTCTATCACAGCCTTTGAAGTGTACCTATGAGGAAAATTACAGGCCTCTCATATTTTTAAGTGGGAGGAGCTTGCACAATTGGTGGCTGACTGAATACTTTTTGCCCCACTGTATGGAAAAAGTCAAGTGGTGTGAACACTTTCTGAAGGCACTGTACCTGTTACCTTTCTCAGCTAGAACTATTGTACACTTTTTAACCCCAGCTGTGAATGATCCTCTACTCTGTGTATCAGCCTGACTGACGCAGTCCCCTCTGTGTGTGTGGTGTTCCCTAGGGACTTCAGTAACACAGAGACCCTGTGCAGTGAATACAAATACTACTGTGAGACATGCTGCAGCAAGCAGGAGGCCCAGAAAAGGTCTGTACACACTGTTTAGCTGTGTGTCTGCTCTGTCTGTCTGTGTGTGTGTCAGTCTGTGTATAACTCCTCTGTGTGTACCTATAGGATGCGTGTGAAGAAGCTGCCTGTGATCCTGGCCCTGCACCTGAAGCGATTTAAGTACATGGAGCAGCTGCACCGATACACCAAACTGTCCTATCGTGTTGTCTTCCCTCTGGAGCTCCACCTCTTCAACACCTCTGGAGACTCTGTCAACCTCGACCGCATGTACGACCTGGTCGCTGTGGTCGTCCACTGTGGCAGGTAGGACACACACACACACAGACACACACAAGACATTGTATCCAAACTGAAATGTACTGTACCTATAGACACCATATTATTCTCATATCAGTGCTTCCCCTTCTTTCTTCCTCAGTGGACCCAACAGAGGACACTACATCACCATAGTGAAGAGTCATGGCTTCTGGCTGCTGTTTGATGATGACATCGTGGAGGTGTGTGTCTCAGTTAGGGTTGTTATGGTGACTGTATTACCGCCACACCGGCAGTCATGAAGGCAGTCAAATTCCACGTGACCATTTAGTCACGGTTATTAGGCTTCTCCAAGCTCTGATGCTGCTGCTGATGGTCATTAGTAGCCTACCAAACTTGCTAACTGCCTGGTACTCAGCACTTTATTGTCCCTCTAATCACTCTGACATCAATGTAAATGTAGTTGAAAATCTAATCAAACACTTCATGAGAGCCCATGAGTTCATGTTGCTCAACATTTCTATAGGCTATGCAATTGCGTGAGAAAACGAGAGCGATGGCCTCTATTAAAAAGAGGAGGACCCCATCAGTTTTCTATAGACTAAGCCTACTATATTTATTCTTTAAAAAAAAATATTAAGCACACTGCTTATCTTTACAGCAGGAGTCTAGCCTACTTGGCTGGCATGAAAATTAACCACGGGAAAAGCGTCCTCCATTCACTTTTTAAGTGCATAGACAACATTTACTTTTTTCCTTCCCCTAAATCAAAACAAATTTCACACATATATTATTTAGTATATGTGAAGACAAAATTAAATTAAGAATAGTCTGATGAATGACAATATTAGCCTATCACTTGTGAATTATATGGCATACAAAAGCAGCGTTTCAAGTTTGGGGAAGATAATTTTCACCATAAAAATGCACCTTTATAATAAAAGCATTACATGCATATCACATTTGCGGTCAATTTTGAGAATGGTGTTTTCCCTCTCATAGAAGGTTCGCACTTATAGCCTACTGCCATGTGCGCATATTGCGCGTATAATGTGAAGAAATAGCCTAATAGAGTATCAACATTTTAAGCTAAACGTTCACATCTGTTACGTCAGCCTCATTGCAAAAAGACTTTTTTTTATGCTAGTGGGTATATTCATTTGGGATCTATTGCATCACACAACTGTCCCAGACAAAATAGTTCTACTTTTGTACTATAGAGGATAGTAGATTGACATAGGCTAGTGCTTTTGCTGTTCGTTAGGCCAACTCATCTTGTTGGCTGACGAAAAGTAAATATGGACAGTTCTTCCAATAGCTTCAATATGAATTGGATAAGTATACTCGCAGTTGCGTCCCCGATGTGTCTGTCTTCACTTGTAGCCTGTGAGAAAGACCCGATCACGTGATGGAGAGCCATGTGAGTGAGAGGTGCTTCGGAGCACGCAGCACTCCGGGAAATGGGAATTATAATTATTATAATTAGCCCAAGGGCACAATGGCCACTGGCTGCAAAGGGCATGGATTTTTTTAGGGGGCATTACGGCCACACAAAGAGGATGCCGCCAGGAAATCTTAGGCATTATCAAGTGCTTGTCTAATTGTATATGAGAGACTGACGAAGTGTGTACAGCCTGTGCAAAAAACAAAGTGGAGCTCATGCCAGAGCTCATGCCTTTTTCAAATCATCAAAAGAGTCGCATCATGCAGCTTTACAATGTATTAAAAATCCAAACATATAGCCCAACGTTTGTAGAACAACTAATGTTCCATTAATAACAAACCATTTCTTTGTTTTCCGCTCAACACAGAATAGCCACATGTGCTCGCTCCCTAAAATCATTTGGAGAAAATATTCTTTCTATTTTATTCAGCTTGGTTCATTTGTATTCGTCATGCTATAAAATAATGCTACAAAGTTCTAAGCAAATCTTGTCTGCTAAATTAACTAGTGTAGCCCACAGCCATACGGCATAGCCAGATTAGGACCTAACATAAGGACAATGTATGCTATTCTATTCTTCTGAAATAAAATACATTTTCTTCATATCATGTTTCTTTAGACCTATCTAAAATAAATAATGATTTATTGTGAAGGTGTTGGCTATATTACATGGATGTATTAGACTTTAAAATGTAGATGTTCCAAACGTCTGCATCGGTGGCTTGTAGGCTGTGTGTGGAAGCCAGGAGATGCTAAATGTGTTTATGTTAATTAACTGTCAATTACCGATGTTTGTTGGCCATCAGACCTGTTTATATGGCTCATACAGAATGTTTCATCATTTGTTGTCTCACTCTCTGGTTTACTCAGAAAATCGATGCCCAGGCCATCGAAGAGTTCTATGGGTTGACGTCAGACATCTCCAAGAACTCAGAGTCTGGATACATCCTCTTCTATCAGTCCAGGGAGTAACTGGAATAAACACCCAGCCAGAGAGAGAGAATGATTGGAACTCTGAACATGACCCCTCTCTGAGTCATGTGCCAACGCCATTCCCTGTCTCACTGCCTTCCCTGGGTCTGCCTGGACTTCATTTCCCATAACCCCATGCTCTCCCTCCCTGCATTCAGCATGCTGGGAAGGCTGTGTAAACTGCCTTTTGTCCTTCAGCATCTGGACAGCACTTTAGAACAACAACAACAAAAACAAACAGTCACAACAACAAGGAGCAGGAAACATAAAGAAGCTACAACGGGCTGGTGTGTGATGCCCGTTTGTCTCCGCATGGGGTAGGTCTGGAGGTCTGAAGACCCACCATGGGTCACTCTTCCTGGGTCTGCCTGGCATACAGAGCTGGCTGGACTGGTACAAGTACAGACTGCTATGGAAAAGAAGGTTGTAATATTTGTATATCTGTATAGTATGTCTATTTTCACGCAATGTCATAAGTTCATAAATACTTTTAGTAGGGTTATCCCGTGACCTTATATTTACAATGTCCAGCCCATAGATGTATTCTACCTGGGGATTGGCTAGAGCTGGGATGGAATGGAAGTTTTAGGGAGAGATATAAACTAGTTGAAAGAGGGTCTATGCATCTAGTGTCGCTGAACTGCATGTTTCGGTGTTCACTGTTTGAGCTGGTGTAGATTCAAGTTGAGTTGTGACCAATCCAAACCTATTCATTGTAATGCTGAGATATGGTAGTTCTACAGAAGACCAGGATGCATGTAGCTCTCTGTCTGCTGCTCCCGTCCCCTAACATAGAGACTAGCCCAGGCCCTAATGCTCCTCTCCCAAGTTATAACCATGTTGTGATCCAGCCCCCAGTCTAGAACATAGTCACTCACTGACACAAACTACATCTCTACTAGTCTCTAGACTAGTTTGGTTTCTGTCTAATCCCTGTTTTGTAAAACACTATTTATTGCTCTTATTTATTTCTAATGTTATAATGTTGACTGCGCTGGTAGGTGGAGAAGATTGTGCCTCAGGGCTTGACCCATCCAGACTCAATCTTGTCTTGTTTTGTATGTAACATCTCCCCCCTCACTGAGTCTGGTAGGTCAGTGTTTCCCAACTCCGGTCCTCGAGTACCACCCAATGGTACACATTTTTGTTGTATCCCTGGACAAATATTCCTAATTGAACTCATTGAGGCCTTGATGATTAGTTGACAAGTTGAATCAGGTATTGTTATGCACTTGAGTGAAGACCCAAAAGCGGTTTAACAAAAACAGAGTTCTTTAATGAGAACACAGGAAAGACATAGATCCTCTTCAGACGTTGATAATGGCAAAATAGACTACCCGCAGAGAGGGAGACAAATGAAACATAAAGTCCCTCTGATGAATAGCAAGAGAGTCCCCTTCTTAGCAGCAGAGGAGAATAGCTGGGTAGCGGCGACGGGCTGCAGGTCGCTCTGGGTAGGCGCGGGTCATAGAGGAATAGTGGTACCTGATCACACGTAGCATCAGATGAACTGGACACAGTGCAAACGAAAGACAGTTAGTAGTGTACAGGATGCACCTGCCAGGCAGACTCCGACAGGATAGGACAAGGAGGAAGCAAACGAGACGATAGCTTGCTTCTGGCTTGAGAAACACAAACGAGAATCTGACACCGAAAGTAGCAGGAACAGAGAGAGAAATAGAGACCTAATCAGAGGGAAAAAAGGGAACAGGTGGGGAAAGGGTGAACGAGGCTAGTTAGGAAGATGAGGAACAGCTGGAGAAGGAGAGAAAGAAAGGGGTAACCTAATAAGACCAGCAGAGAGAGACAGAGTGAAGAGAAAGGACAGGAACAGACATAATAAGACATGACAGGTATGCTTGTCCGGGCTACAATTAAAATATGTACTGTTGGGAGTACTGGAGGACCGGAGTTGGGAAACACTGTAGGTAATATACATACAGCGCTCTATGGGTTGACAAGCGTCTTTAGTAACTTTTACTCGAAGTATATGGATAGCTGGACCCTGTCGAAAAGAACCACATAATCCACAGTTGTCAGGTATCATGAAAAGGTGTTTCTCACAGTGAGATTGGTGCAATAGGAGGTCAAGTGAGCTGATAAGATGCCGACTTCCTTTGAAGAAAATATATGTTGATATTAAATGTTAGTATGCTTTGCTACCAGTCCTCCCAGTCGGCAGTGTATCTGTGAGATGATCAAAGGAAGTGGAACTATTGTGCTAGGTGCATTATGGGGCAGCGGTCAACATAATGTTGGTATGATGACAGAACGTTCCTGTTTATTCTTCTTCCTATGTTGAAATATTGGTGTCTTTACATGTGTTCTTGTAACACCTTGTTATTTTGCATAGTTGTCCCCCCCATTGTTAGGTACTTGACTTGGAACCAATCTTCTTTACACAGAAGCTGTGCCTGGCAGACACTGACAAGTTGTGTTTAGTGTTAAGGTGACCAGTGGATCATAGAGACAGCTGGTTTACCATCCCATACGGTTAGGACCATGTACTGTAGACTATAACCATGTCAAAGGTCCATATAGAGGTATATGAAGAAGCAATGCTGCTCACTGTCCTGTGGCACTCGAATTCACTGTGATACTTGGAAGTATACCGACTCAAATGCATCTCGCTAAGTGTGAATAGAGATGATTTGGGTTGTTATGTGTGTGTTTCTGTGCCCTCTCCTTATTATGTGAGAGCATTTTATGTCATGTGTGAGAGAGTGCATAACTGCCTATCTCCTTCTGTTAGTATAACTGGTGAAGTCGATGATTAGTAATATGTGCCAAACTGGAGTCTAATGACTTGCAAAACTGGAAAAGAACTGTAACAGATTTTGTCTGCTATGATACAAGTGTATATATACATTATGTATAAAAGACTGATAAAATATATAGGAAATATATTTTTTTAAACCTAGGAGCTAAAGCACTAAGAGAGAGTAGTTACTTAAAAACAAACCCTGTTTGGAAATATGATGCTGCTTTACAATAAACCAATCAGTCAGTCAATCACATAACCAACTAATCACACAATAGTAACACAATCGATGAGACACAATCGATGAGACACAATCAATGAGACACAATCGATGAGTCACAATCAGTCAGTCACTTTGAGGTTTTGTTCATTACAGGCTTAACAGAACCATGGTAGATGAAGAGGACACTAGCCAGCACTGTTTGAAGAATTTTAAATGGGTTATGATGAGCAGAGATATGTGTGTGTGCTAATCTTCAAATGATTGTTCTGCACACACCGTTGTACCCTAACTTTGAGCGGCCCAGTTCTAATAATTTTTCCACAAATTGGTCTTTTGACCAATCAAATCCCTTCTTTTGCTCAGACCAATTATTGAAAAGTAAATTGGGCTACCTGTTTAGCTTATCTCTCTCAGAGCTCAATGCACTCAATGTGGTCTTATCTATCTATAACAAGACTCTGGTGTAGTGCCTAGAGATGGAGACGTACTGTTATAGCTTAGTTTGATAAGAGTAGATGATAAAGGGAGACCCAGGCACTAGATAACTCGCAATTCTAATGAATTGTTTGTAAACTGAAAGTGCACTTTACTAGTGGTATTCTATAATAAGAACTACAGTATGAGTACTTCTTGGATTTCCTTCTCTCTGTTCAATAAAAAGACTATTAACTGAGGGACTGGGCTTTTCAAAGATTTTGTTACTCATGTTCTTTGTATTTGTATTTTCAAAAGTTCTCAACCCCTCACCAGCTACTCATTCTCCCTTTGACCTCTTCTCCTCCTTTACCCTCTTCTCCTCCTTTTACCCTCTTCACCTCCTTTTACCCTCTTCTCCTCCTTTTACCCTCTTCTCCTCCATAACCCACTTCTCCTCATTTACCCTCTTCTCCTCCTTTTACCCTCTTCTCTCCATAACCCTCTTCTCCTCCTTTACCCTCTTCTCCTCCTTTTACCCTCTTCTCCTCCATAACCCACTTCACCTCCTTTTACCCTCTTCTCCTCCTTTTACCCTCTTCTCCTCCATAACCCACTTCTCCTCATTTTACCCTCTTCTCCTCTTTTACCCTCTTCTCCTCCTTTTACCCTCTTCTCCTCCATAACCTCTTCTCCTCCTTTTACCCTCTTCTCCCTCCTTTTACCCTCTTCTCCTCCTTTGCCCTCTTCTCCTCCATAACCCTCTTCTCCTCCTTTACCTCTTCTCCTCCATAACCCTCTTCTCCTCCATTCCCACTTCTCCTCCTTTTACCCTCTTCTCCTCCATAACCCACTTCTCCTCCCTTTTTACCACTCTTCTCCATAACCCACTTCTCCTCCTTTACCCCCTTACCACCACTGGCTGGAGCGATTAAAAATGATGGTGCTAATGTTGCTTCCAGAGGCAGTTTGGAACTCGGTAGGAGAGTTACAACCAAAGGACAGACAATTTTTATGCCGCCTTCAGCACCCTGGACCAGGGCCACACTAGCAGGTTGTAAATTTCACTTATTGAAAGGTGGCATCCTATGATTGTGCCACGTTGAAAGTCACTGAGCTTTTCAGTAAGGCCGTTCTACTGCCAATGTTTGTCTGTGGCGTGCATGGCTGTGTGCCGATTTTCTACACCTGTCAGTAACAGATGTGGCTGAAATACCTGAATCCACTCATTTGAAGGAGAGTACATACTTTTGGATATATAGTGTCTCTCTTTACTCATCCTCACCCACTCCTCTCTGTTCTCCCCTTCTCTACCCTCTCTCGCTCCTGTTACTGAATCTTCCATCTCTCTCTCTCTATCCTCTCCTCGCTCCCTCCCTGCAGATCAAGTGAATGCACTCTGACAGCTGACTGTGTATTCTAGTTGCTAGCACACTGCGCCAAACAATGCAGTACAGAGGGCTAGTAGGCAAACCAGGCTCCTTTAGCTCGACACATAATAATAATAAGAAGAAGAATTTGTCCTATTTCATGTGTTAATTGGAAATGTGTTTTGCTTATCCCAACTCTCCCTGAGACGCCCTCGGAGAGTGGAGTCAAAGGTCTGCTATTATCAAGGACCCTGGAGCAATTCGAGTTATGTGTCCCTCAAGGGCCACAGACAACAATGTGGGTGGGTACAGTATGTGTGTGTAGTTATGTGGAATGACTGTGTAAATGTGTTTGTCCGTCCGTCTGCCCATCCTTCCATCCGTTTGTCTCTGTGGGCATTAGAGCATTACTAGGGCAAGTAGTGCAAGTTATCTGGAATCAGTGAAAACAGCCAGAACAGGGTGCCTAACCAGGCCAGATCTGATCTGAGATCATAGTTAGTGATGTCAGAGGTTCTGCCTCATCATGATTACAGCCCTGAGTGTCTCTGCATCTGCCGCATTATTGTAATTACACATAATTATAATAATGATCTGCATAATTAGATTTGAAGCCGCAAAATGATGCTAATGATGAATGTCCAAAAGGGCAAGAAACACGTCACTAATTAAATAATTCCATTAAATAACTGATTAAATAATTACCATAAATCCCTATAATAATTACAGAAATCCCTGCTATCTGGTAAGTGATACATTTTTCCCTCATCAATCTACACACAGTACCCCATAATGACAAAGTGAAAACTATTTATTTTAAACATTTTTGCAAATGTATTAAAAATAAAAAAACAGATACCTTATTTACATAACTATTCAGACTCTTTGCTATGAGACTTGTGCATCCTGTTTCCATTGATCATCCTTGAGATGTTTCTACAACTTGATTGGAGTCCATCTGTGGTAAATTAATTTGATTGGACATGATTTGGAAAGGCACACACCAGTCTATATACAGTGGGGCAAAAAAACTATTTAGTCAGCCGCCAATTGTGCAAGTTCTCCCACTTAAAAAGATGAGAGAGGCCTGTAATTTGCATCATAGGTACACTTCAACTATGACAGACAAAATGAGAAAAAAAATCTAGAAAATCACATTGTAGAATTGTTTATGAATTTATTTGCAAATTATGGTTGAAAATAAGTATTTGGTCAATAACAAAAGTTTAGCCATTCAGTTGTACAACTGACTAAGTATCCCCCTTTCCCTTCAACAAAGTACTGAGTAAGAGGTCTGAATACTTATGTAAATGGGATATTTCCAAAATATGAAAAACATTTCTAAAACCTGTATTTGATTTGTCATTATGGGGTAAGTTGTAGAGATTGATGAGGGGAACATTTTAAATAAGGCTGTAATGCAACAAAATGTGGAAAAAGTCAAAGGGGTCTGAATACTTTCGAATGTATTGTATGGACAATCAGAGCAAAACTACCCAAAATGAACACCATAGGAAGGCTAGCAGATGATGCAAACTCCACACGGCCCTTTCCAACCTGGACAAAGGAACACGATGTGAGAATGCTGATTCATTGACTACAGCTCAGCATTCAACACCATAGTGCCCTCAAAGCTCATCAATAAGCTAAGGACCCTGGGACTAAACACCTCCCTCTGCATCCTGGACTTCCTGACAGACCGACCCAGCAGTTAAGGATAGTTAACAACACATCCGCCACGCTGATCCTCAACACAGGGGCCCCTCGGGTGCGTGCTCAGTCCCTCCTGTACTCCATGACTGCCACGGCCAGACATGACTCCAACACCATCATCAAATTTGCCGCTGACACAACAGTGGTAGGCCTGATAACGGCAGACGGCCAATAGGGAGGAGGTCAGAGACCTGACCGTGTTACCAGGACAACAACCTCTCCCTCAACATGATCAAGACAAAGGAGATGATTGTGGACTACAGGAAAAAGGACTGAACCCTTCCCCATTCTCATCGATAGAGCTGCAGTGGAGCAGGTTGAGAGCTTCACGTTCACAAACTAACATGGTCCAAGCACACCATGACATTCGTGAAGAGAGGACACGACAAAACCTATTCCCCCTCAGGAGACTGAAGAGATTTGGCATGGGTCCTCAGATCCTCAAGGTTCTACAGCTGCACCATCGGAGAGCATCACTGCCTGGTATGGCAACTGCTCGGCCTCCGACCGCAAGGAACTACAGGGTATCACTGAACGGCTCAGTACACCACTGGGGCCAAGCTTCCTGCCATCCAGGACCTCTACCAGTGCGGTGTCATAGGAAGGCCCCTAAAAACGGCAAGAAGTACCGCAGCACCAAGTCTAGGTCCAAGAGGCTTCTAAACAGCTTCTGCTATCAAGCCATAAGACTCCTGAACATCTAGTCAAATGGCTACCCAGACTATTTGCATTGCCCCCTTTACCCTTTACACCACTGATACTCTCTTTTGTCATCTATGCATAGTCACTTTAATAACTCTACCTACATGTACATGCTACCTCAAGTAACCGGTGCCCCGGCACATTGACTCTGTATCAGTACCCCCTGTATATAGTCTCGCTATTGTTATTTTACTGCTGCTCTTTAATTACTTGTTACTTTTATCTCTTATCCTCTCTGAACCACCCATCCCAGATCCGGTATAATTGTCATCAGCAACGCTGAATAGCATAACGCCACAGTCAAATAATATTACTAGAAAATATTCATATTCATGAAATCACAAGTGCAATATTGCAAAACACAGTTTAGTCGTTTGTTAATCCACCTGTCATCTCAGATTTTGAAATTATGCTTTACAGCGAAATCAATACAAGCGTTTGTGTAAGTTTATCGGTGCACGACAAAACAGTAAGTACACTTAGCATCAGGTAACTTTGTCACGAAAATCAGAAAAGCAATCAAAATAATCGTTTACCTTTGATGATCTTCGGATGTTTTCATTCACGAGACTCCCAGTAAGACAACAAATGTTCCTTTTGTTCCATTAAGATATTTTATATCCAAATACCTCCATTAGTTTGGTGCGTTATGCCCAGGAATCCACGGAAAGAGCAGTCACGACAAACGCAGACAAAAATTCCAAATTATATCCATAATGTCCACAGAAAAATGTCAAACTTTTTTTTTATAATCAATCCTCAGGATGTTTTTTCAAATATCTATTCGATAATATATCAACCGGGACAGTTTGCTTTTCCACGAGGACCGGGAGTAACAATGGCAGCTTTTCTCTTTGCGAGCAACTCACTCTGAGAGCCCCACCTATCCACTTACGCAATGTGGTCGTTCACGCTCATTCTTTAAAATAAAAGACTTAAACTATGTCCAAAGGCTGTTGACACCTTAGGGAAGCCAAAAACGGAATCTGGTTGATATCCTTTAAATGGGCAATTAGGGATGCATAACAACAGAGGTTTCAATAACAGGGGCACTTCCTGATTGGATTTTCCTCAGGTTTTAGCCTGCAATATCAGTTCTTGTTTAACTTCTTCGATATAGGGGCGCTCTTTTAATTTTTGGATAAAAAACGTTCACGTTTTAAACAAGTATTTTGTCGAAAAGATGCTCGACTATGCATATAATTGACAGCTTTGGAAGAAAACACTCTGACGTTCCCAAAACTGCAAAAGATATTGTCTGTGACTGCCAAAGAACTAATGCTACAGGTGAAACCAAGATGAAATTTCATACAGGAAATACTTTAGATTTTGAATCGCTGTGTTCCAATGTCTCCTTATATGGCTGTGAATGCGCCAGGGAATGAGCCTACACTTTCTGTCATTTCCCCAAGGTGTCTGCAGCATTGTACAGCGTATTTGTAGGCATATCATTGGAAGATTGACCATAAGAGACTACATTTACCAGGTGTTAAGCAGTGTCCTCCGTCGAAATGATTGCGCAATCTCCAGCTGCGTCCACTTTTCCGGTTCCAGAGGGAAAGGCAACTGCCACGAATGATTTATCATCGAATAGATATGTGAAAAACACCTTGAGGATTGATTCTAAACAATGTTTGCCATGTTTCTGTCGATATTATGGAGTTAATTTGGAAAAAAGTTTGGCGTTGTAATGACTGAATTTTCGGGGGTTTTTCTTTGCCAAGCGTGATGAACAAAACGGAGCAATTTCTCCTACACAAATAATATTTTTGGAAAAACTGAACATTTGCTATCTAACTGAGAGTCTCCTCATTGAAAACATCAGTAGTTCTTCAAGGTAAATTATTTTATTTGAATGCTTTTCTTGTTTTTGTGAAAATGTTGCCTGCTGAATGCTAGGCTTAATGCTATGCTAGCCATCAATACTCTTACACAAATGCTTGTGTAGCTATGGTTTTAAAAGCATATTTTGAAAATCTGAGATGACAGTGTTGTTAACAAAAGGCTAAGCTTGTGAGACAATATATTTATTTCATTTCATTTGCGATTTTCATGAATAGTTATGTTGCGTTATGCTAATGAATTTGAGGCTATGATTACGCTCCGGATACGGCATTGCTCCACAAGCTAGAGTTAACTCTAAACAAAAATGTTACTGCGTTTTGGAAACTTTAGAGTGTTTTCTATCCTAATCTGTTAATTATATGCATATTCTATCATCTCGTCCTGAGAAATGGCGTTTGCTTTGGGAACGTTATTTTTTCCAAACATAAAAATAGTGCCCCTAGCTTCAAGAGGTTATTCTCATCTGTATTTTTGAAACTGCATTGTTGGTTAGGAGCTCGTAAGTAAGCATTTCACTGTAGGTGAAATACCTGTTGTATTGATTTGGTCAACTAAGTGAAAAATCAGTCGATGTTCCCATGACAAGGCACTTAACCCTAATTGTTTCTCTAAGTTGCTCTGCTAAAATAATATAATGAAGTGTTTCTTTCCTCACAAATACACATAAGGATAAATATACAACCTTCAAAGCAGAATAATACATTTAATTTCTTGGAACAAACTAATCAGAAGCAACCTCTTCCCATAACATGTTATGGCAATAAACAAAAATCTTGCAGTTCTAAGAGTTGGAACCGAGCATGTATTTTTAAAAAGGTCCTGTGATAAGTAGGCTATTATGCATCATTATCTAAAATTGTCAGGTCTATTTTAAAGAAAACAGCAGAGAACTGTAATTGAAATGTTGCAGATTAGGTGTAACAGGTCCTTATAGTGTCTCTGCTATATTGCAATACCACTGTGAGTACTGAACAACATTAAAGATAATACACAGGTGACATGCTATTTGTCAGTGTTGACCACCCAAACATTGAGAGAAAATAGTTGCTTGAGTTGTGAGGTAGACTTGAAACTGTGAACGTTTACAATAATTTGATCTGGCAAAAGCAAGAAAAGTTTTGTTGATGAACTCTTGTTTGTAAAATGTCCATTAGTGAAGTTGCTTGGAAATGGATGCACTGGATGACATCATACAGTGTGATTATCTTCCTTAATCAGAGGCACTAGAGTCTTTGGTGCTTAGTCAATTCTATTTTAGGGACATTAATATCAGAACCAAAACAAGCCCATGGATTCGTTGTCTCTCTTAGGACAGAGGTTTACAAATAGCAGGTAGTTTATTGGATTTAGATTCCTGGGCATGGCAAGACATTGGAGCTGAAATAATGCACAGCATGAAAAGCAGAGTTTCTGATTGAAATCGGATCTGCTATATTCCCATGAAATTTGAGGTGCACGGTTGTGGGTGGGAATTTTCTATGCCTTCCTGCACACTCCCACACATCCCCGAACACTTGTGTGATATGGGATATGTGAATTTCTGGGATAGTAAATTCCCAATTGTGCATTATAATATACATTATAATTATAATGTAAGTGTTTTGACTGTGGGAAAACGAGTGGGCTAGCTAAGCTATCTAACTTTGTATGTAAAACAAGATGGTTTTTCAGGTGATTTTTATTTCTGTTATCTTTTTAAAATTTTCTTTACAAAGCATGGATCAAATTAAGTGTATTTAGATGTGCTCATATGAACCAATCAAATTCTAAGTTTACTTTTCATGAGAAGTCTATCTTACTGCTAAAGTTAGCTAGCTCAACGCTAGGTGCTACTAACTAGCGTATGTTGTTGTTAGCTAGTTGTTTATGTTTGTTTTCTCCCATTTAATATACAGGCCTCTTTCATAATTTGCTTGTACAGGTAGCTTCTGTGTAACACTTGGTTTATTACTCTTGTATTACTCCTGGTCTTTTGAATACAAAAAGCGCATACACGGCCCTATTACTGTATATGTTTCAAGTTATACTGTATATATGAGTCTAGAAGAGTAGAATGAAAACAGACGCTGAATTCCACCAGCCTGGTGTAGAGTGGTTGCTATTGCCCCCAAAGTTCCATTATTAATCACTGGTTGCTGTACTTTGTCGTAACACTACAGTGCCTTGCAAAAGTATTCGGCCCCCTTGAACTTTGCGACCTTTTGCCACATTTCAGGCTTCAAACATAAAGATATAAAACTGTATTTTTTTGTGAAGAATCAACAACAAGTGGGACACAGTCATGAAGTGGAACGACATTTATTGGATATTTCAAACTTTTTTAACAAATCAAAAACTGAAAAATTGGGCGTGCAAAATTATTCAGCCCCTTTACTTTCGGTGCAGCAAACTCTCTCCAGAAGTTCAGTGAGGATCTCTCAATGATCCAATGTTGACCTAAATGACTAATGATGATAAATACAATCCACCTGTGTGTAATTAAGTCTCCGTATAAATGCACCTGCACTGTGATAGTCTCAGAGGTCCGTTAAAAGCGCAGAGAGCATCATGAAGAACAAGGAACACACCAGGCAGGTCCGAGATACTGTTGTGAAGAAGTTTAAAGCCGGATTTGGATACAAAAAGATTTCCCAAGCTTTAAACATCCCAAGGAGCACTGTGCAAGCGATAATATTGAAATGGAAGGTATCAGACCACTACAAATCTACCAAGACCCTGGCCGTCCTCTAAACTTTCAGCTCATACAAGGAGAAGACTGATCAGAGATGCAGCCAAGAGGCCCATGATCACTCTGGATGAACTGCAGAGATCTGCAGCTGGTGGGAGACTCTCTGTCCATAGGACCACAATCAGTCGTATATTGCACAAATCTGGCCTTTATGGAAGAGTGGCAAGAAGAAAGCCATTTCTTAAAGATATCCATAAAAGTGTCATTTAAAGTTTGCCACAAGCCACCTGGGAGACACACCAAACATGTGGAAGAAGGTGCTCTGGTCAGATGAAACCAAAATTGAACTTTTTGGCAACAATGCAAAACGTAATGTTTGGCGTAAAGCAACACAGCTCATCACCCTGAACACACCATTCCCACTGTCAAACATGGTGGTGGCAGCATCATGGTTTGGGTCTTTTTCTTCAGCAGGGACAGGGAAGATGGTTAAAATTGATAGGGAAGATGGATGGAGCCAAATACAGGACCATTCTGGAAGAAAACCTGATGGAGTCTGCAAAGACCTGAGACTGGGATGGAGATTTGTCTTCAAACAAGACAATGATCCAAAACATAAAGCAAAATCTACAATGGAATGGTTCAAAAATAAACATATCAGGTGTTAGAATGGCCAAGTCAAAAGTCCAGACCTGAATCCAATCGAGAATCTGTGGAAAGAACTGAAAACTGCTGTTCACAAATGCTCTCCATCCAACCTCACTGAGCTCAAGCTGTTTTGCAAGGAGGAATGGGAAAAAATTTTCCAGTCTCTCGATGTGCAAAACTGATAGACCTTACCCCAAGCGACTTACAGCTGTAATCATGACAAAGATAGCGCTTCTAAGTATTAACTTAAGAGCTGAATAATTTTGCACACCCAATTTTCAGTTTTGATTTGTTAAAAAGTTTGAAATATCCAATAAATGTCGTTCCACTTCATGATTGTGTCCCACTTGTTGTTGATTCTTCACAAAAAAATACAGTTTTATCTTTATGTTTAGCCTGAAATGTGGCAGAAGGTCGCAAAGTTCAAGGGGGCCGAATACTTTCGCAAGGCACTGTATATGCCTCTGTATCAGAACTGCATTGACTGTTTTACAGAAAATAACAGTATTCATGAGCTAGGTACACGTTTTGGCAAAAAGTCTGTCCAGTATCACATGCACAATGTGCATATCTTGTTTGATTATAATGACTTTTGGGTAGGTGTTTGTGGGTGATACATCCAGTGCACAGAGCCAAAGGCAAGGGAAGCCCCTTTCAACCAGGTGGATGGAATTCAACTATTGTTTTATAGTCCAATAATACCAATAATCTCAGTAATTTCACAAGATATCAAACATTTTTGGGGGAACTACCATCAAGGTCAGAGTGATATATGTCAAAGGTTAGAATTCCACTTTCATATCTCTCAATCTGGGGTTGGTGGGGCTTTAAAGTAAAGTTCAGACTTTAATTATATGAATATGCATGACTTGAGACTGATGCATTTGTTTACTGTGTTCTATTGTTTTCTTCATTTTTTGCTTCTAGAGGCACGGTCCAGAGTGCTTGCAGAAGATGAGACATTTGGACTGGAGTTAATGTTGACCTGATGAGTGATGAGGAGTATGGCCTGCAAATGGCAAACCAGTGTGGTTTGTCAAGCCCCTCCCTACTTCCGGAGTCAGGTGCTCTCTGCCCTTTGTCAAGAACTGCAGTGCCGCTTGAGAGGGACCAGTGCCGCTTGGAGAGGGACCAGAGCTACTTGGAGAGGGACCGGAGCTACTTGGAGAGGGACCAGAGCTACTTGGAGATGGACCAGGAGGTACTTGGAGAGGGACCGGAGCTACTTGGAGAGGGACCAGAGCTACTTGGAGAGGGACCGGAGCTACTTGGAGAGGGACCGGAGCTACTTGGAGAGGGACCAGAGCTACTTGGAGAGGGACCGGAGCTACTTGGAGAGGGACTGGAGCTACTTGGAGAGGGACCGGAGCTACTTGGAGAGGGACCGGAGCTACTTGGAGAGAGACCAGAGCTACAGTGCCATGCGAAAGTATTCGGCCCCCTTGAACTTTGCGACCTTTTGCCACATTTCAGGCTTCAAACATAAAGATATAAAACTGTATTTTTTGTGAAGAATCAACAACAAGTGGGAC
>NW_027012966.1:0-17629 GCF_036934945.1 Oncorhynchus masou masou
AGTGAGTTACCAGGTACCACAAAGAGGAAACCGGTCTGTCAGGTCCAGTGAGTTACCAGGTACCACAAAGAGGAACCGGCTGACAGGTCCAGTGAGTTACCAGGTACCACAAAGAGGAAACCGGTCTTGACAGGTCCAGTGAGTTACCAGGTACCACAAAGAGGAAACCAGTGAGTTACCAGGGACCACAAAGAGGAAACCGGTCTTGACAGGTCCAGTGAGTTACCAGGTACCACAAAGAGGAAACCAGTGAGTTACCAGGGACCACAAAGAGGAAACCGGTCTGTCAGGTCCAGTGAGTTACCAGCTACCACAAGAGGAAACCAGTGAGTCCAGGACCACAAAGAGGAAACCGGTCTGTCAGGTCCAGTGAGTTACCAGCTACCACAAAGAGGAAACCAGTGAGTTACCAGGTACCACAAAGAGGAAACCGGTCTTGACAGGTCCAGTGAGTTACCAGCTACCACAAAGAGGAAACCAGTGAGTTACCAGGTACCACAAAGAGGAAACCGGTCTGTCAGGTCCAGTAAGTTACCAGGTACCACAAAGAGGAAACCAGTGAGTTACCAGGTACCACAAAGAGGAAACCGGTCTTGACAGGTCCAGTGAGTTACCAGGTACCACAAAGAGGAAACCGGTCTGACAGGTCCAGTGAGTTACCAGGTACCACAAAGAGGAAACCGGTCTGTCGTAGGCTTATTAAACAGAAAAAGGAATGCGTTCCACAGGGGGCTGGTGGCATCTTAATTGGGGAGAACGGGCTCGTGGAAATGACTGGAGCAGAATAGTGGAATGGTATTAAATGCATCAAACACATGGTTTCCAGGTATTTGATGCCATTATTATGAGCCGTTCTCAGCAGCCCCCTGTGAATTGCATACTTATTTTTCAGGCAACCATTTAACTGTCAGGCGGCTACTGTACTTAATTAAGTACAAAGGGTTTCCATTCCATGTAACTTTACACTATAAAGCTTATCATTTTGAAATAAACATTATGACATATATCTTCACCTAAAGCTTTTTGGTTAAAATGACACCAATGCCATGTTATTTTAGGAGAGGATAAAGTACATATAACTGTGCCAACACTTGTAAAAGTGGGAATCTGGTATATTAATTTTGGTTTCCTCAAAGAAGCATCTGGTGTGTTTGAACACTCCAGAGACTCCATATTAAAGGGACTGAATGAGTTGTATTTTCCTCTTCATTAATCTCTAGTGTCTTTACATTTTAGCAGATGCTCTTATCCAGAACAATTTAATGTAGTGAGTGCATACATTTTCCTACTGGTCCCCCATGGGAATTTAACCCAGAACCCTGCCATTGCAAGCACCATGCTCTAACAACTGAGCCAAACAGAAACTTTCTCTCACTTCTGGACTGAATTACTTACCCAAATCCTTTTTTTTCAGCTAATATCTCATGAATATGTGGATTTCTTGTGATTTTTGTATTTACGTTTAATTTCTGTTTCTCTTGCTTTATCACCTCTTAAATTCCACTTCAGCCTCAATTGCTGTTCTCCTTAATGATAAATACAGTACATCACAGACCAAGAGAGGCAAGGCCATCAGTGAGTGTGAGTTCCCCAGACCTGGGTGTTGTGAAGGAACACAACTCTGTGTTGATGTGAGTGTTGTGACATAGTAGTGACTGTGGAAAGAGAGATGCCGAGTCTGTGTGTCAGTCACCACAACGTGTGGTTGGATACTCCTCTGCTGTTGTAGGCTCGAGCACAAGCTCCCGTTCTCAGAGAAGACAGTCTGAGCTCAAGGGATAAGGCGACTGTTTAACCCATTTTGAAATGGGAGTCTATTGTACGAGCCAAGTTTGGGGAATGTGTCCTGCAGATACTTTAAAGCATGTGAGATACATATGGAGAAGGAGTGAAAGAATGATATTCTGCATTCTTCAAGTAGGCCAAAGCAATGAAGCTTTCAGCTTTGTCAGTAAACTGATAGACTACTTAACACCAACCTAACCAGAACCTTCTCAATTATCATATAGCACAACAATGCTATATTCCAACAAGTGATAGCTAACTTATATCCACTGTGATAAGCTATTCTGCCATCCAACAACCCAGCATTTGGCCATTCCCAGTGAGGGAATGAAGTAGTGTTAGTGTTTTGATGATCCCTCAGAGCCAGTAGTCTAGTTAGGATGGAATGCACCCAGCCACACCCAGAGTTCAGACCCAGAGCTCAGACCCAGACCAAGACCCAGAGCTCAGACCTAGACCCAGAGCCCAGACCCAGAGCTCTGACCCAGACCCAGAGCCCAGACCCAGAGCTCTGACCCAGACCCAGACCCAGAGCTCAGACCCAGACCCAGAGCCCCAGACCCAGAGCTCAGACCCAGAGCCTGACCCGACCCAGAGCCCAGACCCAGAGCTCTAGACCCAGACCCAGAGCTCCGACCCAGACCCCAGACCCAGAGCTCAGACCCAGACCCAGAGCTCACGACCCAGACCCAGAGCCCAGACCCAGAGCTCCGACCCAGACCCAGAGCCCAGACCCAGACCTAGACCCAGAGCCCAGACCCAGAGCCCAGACCCAGACCTAGACCCAGAGCCCAGACCCAGAGCCCAGACCCAGACCCAGAGCTCCGACCCAGACCCAGAGCACCGACCCAGACCCAGAGCTCTGACCCAGACCCAGGGCCCAGACCTAGACCCAGAGCCCAGACCCCGAGCTCCGACCCAGGTCTCTAACAGCTGGGCTCCCGCAGTGCTCTGCCTGTCCCAGGATAGGTCACAGTAGTCTAGATAGTAGTAGTCTAGTCTCCACTTTGTTCAGCTTTTAAGACTGTCTGTTTGTGGGAGGATACAAGGCACAGTACAATAGGGTCTGTATTAAAGTTAAGTGATGATTTGATCAGGGGTATTGTTAGCTGTGTAAATGTATGACCTGGACATTTCTCATCTGAATTGAGAAAAACTGCTTTAAAGTGTCAATCAGCAGTTGAAACAATTACAAAGCCAAATCTCCACCCCTGTTTCTTTAAACGTTTGAGGTATAGGGCTGGACACATTCCTAGACAGAACTATGGATGCAAGGGCTGACCATCCATGATATCAAAATTGTAGCTTTAACCATGTTTTGAGGATACCTTATATAGTGTTTGTTAACATTTTGCTTTGTTTACAAAAATTGGAGTAAAACAAGCTCATATCTTTGGTTCTCATGGAGAGTGACAGTTGAACTGAGCTCATGAGGTGTTTCTAAGTTATATTCTTCAAATATCAATGGTTACATTTAATTAATTCAGAAGCCCAGAAATGGATGAAGCAACTGTAAATTGCCCCTTTAAGTTGTGATGATGCTTAATGAAGACATCTCATAGTCTAACAGAGTCTCAGAAAACCCTCAGGACCTGCTGGAAGCAATTATAGGGCTCTCCAAGCAGTAAAGAATGTGGCCCGGCTTTCACCACAGTCCTTACAAAAGAATGATACATTTTTCAAGAAAAAATTAAGCAAACAGTCTTTGGCTATGGGCTATTCTGTGGAACTAAACACAACACATGATCTTATTTTCCCATAAGTTACGACAGAAATTCAGTGTCACATTGTGCTGCTCTTAACCACAGCTCATAACTCATCCCTGCTGTTCTTTTCTGAGGGATTTATCTGTGCTGGACATTTGAGTCATACATTGTCTGCAGGCTTTGTGTCCAAGTTGTGGGTTTGTAGAGTGAGCCAGGCTAGCTAGTCATAACCTGCCTCATCGTAAACAGTCTAATCCTGACATTTGTCTTTGAAAGGAGATTACATGACCTCTGACCTTTTGAGGAGTCAGGTATCAGGAACACAGTGGACCACCAGAGGTGAAACTCCCAAGGTCATCTCTTTATGCAAAGTTATTTTGTTGTCTTAATCATGGTACATGTGTTGTTTGATACACATACCAGCACTGTTATGATATTTGAAGTGTCTCCAGCATATCAGTAGTAATATCTACAGAGTCATATCGACGAGGAATTCCCCATCCAAGTAACATAGGAAATATAGACATCCTCATCCTACACTGTTAAACAGCATACAGTTCCTCCAATACATTTTCTATGCTCCTGATAACGTCATACACTGTGTCAGTTCAGATCATGGCTGCTGTTGGTTGGCTACAGCTCGTGAGAGAGAGAGAACTGCATGGCATCTGATACCACAGGGGCTGGCAGGCAGGGCCGTAGTCATGGAGCCAATCACGCTGTAGTGTACTGTAGCAGAATACACCCAGAGGAAAAGCATCACTTCCAGGTCAATGACTCCTATATCCCCTCATAGACAACTATATGTTATCCGGGCTAATCAGAAAGCAGTTCAACGGTTGTTTACATTCAGTGGATCTCTTGCTGTGGCATATATACATTTGGCTTTCTAGTTCCACTCGCTAGACAACCACAGCTTCTCAAACTGAAAACAACAAACAAAGGTTTTGAGGATACTAGACATCGGCATTGCTATTCTATTGCTATTCTATAAGTCATATTTTTGATAAGAGTTAAAAGTAGGTTCATTAGTTATTGTAGGACTCTGTGAATTTCTATATTGATTTGTAGGACTCTGTGAATTTCTATAGTGATTTATACCACAGCGTTGTTGAATACTCGTTTCTGATTGGCTAGAAGGGAATTCTCAAATGGGTATTAAAACCAGATGACTTACAGTTGGAAAAGATATCGGGACTCTGTTCGAATGAATATTCCGGACACCTTGAAATCATGACGCAATATGTACACAACTGTATATGCTACATAGTTACAGAAAGCTAAACCAACAACCACACAAACCTGAAAGTGGATACATTGTAAATGCAGGTTCAAGGAGGAAAACTTCCAGCATTGATTTGTTTTTGCAGACATCTATTTATTCGGAGCATCTGATGACCTTACGTGGTGAGTGCTGACCATGGATGTCTCTGGTCCCTACTGTTGCAGCCATGATCTGATGACCTTACGTGGTGATTGCTGACCATGGATGTCTCTGGTCCCTACTGTTGTAGTCATGACACAAGTGGTTTCATATGTTGTCAAATCCTCCCATGTTTCTAGTTTGACCATCTGATGACCTTACGTGGTGAGTGCTGACCATGGATGTCTCTGGTCCCTACTGTTGCTGTCATGACACAAGTGGCTCTAGTTGTCAAATCCTCCCACATGTTTCTAGTTTGACCATCTGATGACCTTACGTGGTGAGTGCTGACCATGGATGTCTCTGTCCCTACTGTTGCTGTCATGACACAAGTGGCTCTATGTTGTCAAATCCTCCCATGTTTCTAGTTTGACCATCTGATGACCTTACGTGGTGAGAGCTGACCATGGATGTCTCTGGTCCCTACTGTTGTAGTCATGACACAAGTGGCTCTATGTTGTCAAATCCTCCCATGTTTCTAGTCTGACCATTTGATGACCTTACGTGGTGAGTGCTGACCATGGGATGTCTCTGGTCCCTACTGTTGCTGTCATGACACAAGTGGCTCTATGTTGTCAAATCCTCCCACGTTCCTAGTTTGACCATCTGATGACCTTTACGTGGTGAGTGCTGACCATGGATTTCTCTGGTCCCTACTGTTGCTGTCATGACACAAGTGGCTCTATGTTGTCAACCTCCCATGTTTCTAGTTTGACCATCTGATGACCTTACGTGGTGAGTGCTGACCATGGATTTCTGGTCCCTACTGGCTCATGACACAAGTACAAATGTTTCTAGTTTGACCATCTGATCCTTACGTGGTGAGTGCTGACCATGGAGGTCCCTACTGTTGCTGTCATGACACAAGTGTTGTCAAATCCTCCCATGTTTCTAGTTTGACCATCTGATGACTTTACTGGTCAGTGCGTGGATGTCTCTGGTCCCTACTGTTGCTGTCACCATGGCTCTATGTTGTCAAATCCTCCCATGTTTCTAGTTTGACCATCTGATGACCTTACGTTGAGTGCTGACCATGGATGTCTCTGGTCCCTACTGTTGCTGTCATGACACAAGTGGCTCTATGTTGTCAAATCCTCCCATGTTTCTAGTTTGACCATCTGATGACCTTACGTGGTGAGTGCTGACCATGGATTTCTCTGGTCCCTACTGTTGCTGCTGTCATGACACACTGTGGCTCTATGTTGTCAAATCCCTCCCATGTTTCTAGTTTGACCATCTGATGACCTTACGTGGTGAGTGGTGACCATGGATTTCTCTGGTCCCTACTGTTTTCATGCAGTCATGACACAGTTTGAGTGACCTTACGTGGTGAGTGCTGACCATGGATGTTCTGGTCCCTACTGTTGCTCATGACACAAGTGGCTCTCCCATGTTTCTAGTTTGACCATCTGATGACCTTACGTGGTGAGTGCTGACCATGGATTTCTCTGGTCACTACTGTTGCTGACAGTCATGTTGTAGTCACAAGTGGCTCTATGTTGTCAAATCCTCCCATGTTTCTAGTTTGACCATCTGAGTGCTGACCATGGATACTGTTGCTGTGAGTGCTGACCATGGATTTCTCTGGTCCCAAGGATTTCTCTGGTCCCTACTGTTGCTGTCATGACACAAGTGGCTCTATGTTGTCAAATCCTCCCATGTTTCTAGTTTGACCATCTGATGACCTTACGTGGTGAGGTGAGTGCTGACCATGGATTTTCTCTGGTCCCTACTGTTTGACAGTCATGAGTGCACCATGTGGCTCTATGTTGGCTCTATGTTGTCAAATCCTCCCATGTTTCTAGTTTGACCATCTGATGACCTTACGTGGTGAGTGCTGACCATGGATTTCTCTGGTCCCTACTGTTGCAGTCATGACACAAGTGGCTCTATGTTGTCAAATCCTCCTATGTTTCTAGTTTGACCATCTGATGACCTTACGTGGTGAGTGCTGACCATGGATTTCTCTGGTCCCTACTGTTTCAGTCATGACACAAGTGGCTCTATGTTGTCAAATCCTCCCATGTTTCTAGTTTGACCATCTGATGACCTTACGTGGTGAGTGCTGACCATGGATTTCTCTGGTCCCTACTGTTTGACAGTCATGACACAAGTGGCTCTATGTTGTCAAATCCTCCTATGTTTCTAGTTTGACCATCTGTTGTAAATCTTGTTAGGTCTGGGCAGGTTTCCTAGCAACAAACTATTTAACTAAGGTAGCTAGCTTCTAGCCTAGAGTTTGATATGTAATGCCCTTTCCTCGTAATGTACAGTGTTGAGTGTCTTGACGAGAAGCCAACATTTTCAAGCTTTGCCAGGCAAACTTAGGCATCGTTTTTAATTTGGATGTACCCAAATGAATGTCAATAGAAAACAGCTTAAACGAATGCTAATGCAGCTACTTTGCTTTTATTCTGACTGCAGAGTTTGTGACTGTGTTAGCCATAGTTAGTTGGCTAGCTAGCAAGCATGGGACAAGAAGGTTGCCAGCGAGCATGGCAGTGAAACATAAAACAAACAACCAGTGCTTGTCTTGGGTCGGAGCGCTCTGGAGGGTCGTACCAGCACCTCCAACTGCGTTTCAGCTCCTCCATAAGACAAAATGTCACCGGCCTGGTGTCACACAAAAGTTTGAACAAAGCGGAATGAAGGCAGGAGCCGCATTGAATAGCAACAGAGAGTGGAATTCATGTCTTTATTTCGCTTTGTTTAAGTTTATTCGCTGCTAAGTCTGTGAATCCGGTGTATGTGTGCCAGGCTACAGTATATGGTGCCAGCTTCAGAATGCACAGATTGAGAATGTGCCAGATTGAATGGGCAGGATACGGTGTTCCAAGTTGTCAAATGAGGGTTCATATGGTCTTGAAAATCTTGGGAAAAGTCATGGATTTTTTAATATAGTGTTTTCCTCTTCCCTAAATATATCATCACTCACTTACAAGTCGACATATCAGACATGATCAGTCAATTAGGCCAGCACACACAGTGTGATGTGCATCATCTGTGTGTGAGTGTGCCGTGCCGTGCCCGAGGAGAGAGACACATTTCAGAAGTAGCTAGCCAATCAAAACAATTATATTGTTACGCTCGTTGTTGGAAGGATCGGACCAAGGTGCAGCGTGGTAGGGGCACATTTTAATTTATACAAAATGTAACGTTGAGTAGAGCTAAGCAGCACAGTACCAAAAGCAAGATCCCACAAACTACAGGTGGAAAAAGGCTGCTAAGTATGATCCCCAATCAGAGACAATTATAGACAGCTGCCTCTGATTGGGAACCATACCCGGCCAGCAAAGAAATATAAACAGATTGCCCACCCTAGTCACACCCTGACCTAATCAAATAGAGAATTAAAAGGATCTCTACGGTCAGGGCGTGACATTACCCCCTCCCCCCAAATGTGCGGATTCCGGGCCGCGAACCTGGAACCTATAGGGCAGGGTCCGGGTGGGCATCTACCTCGGTGGCGACTCCGTTGGGGGACGCAGGCCCCGCTCTGCCAACTTTGGTGGTGCCTCTGGTGCGGGGATCGTCGCCGGAAGCTCCGGACCTTGAATCATCGCCGGTGGAATCGAACCGTGGATCATCACCGGGGACGCCGGACATGGATCGTCGCTGGAGGCTCCGGACCGGGAACTCACTGGAGGCTCTGGACTGCAGACCTTGGCTGGAGGCTCTGGACTGCCGACCGTCGCTGGAGGCTCTGGGCCATGGATCATCACTGAGGCTTCGTGCATGGAGCAGGCACAGGATGCCGGGTGCATGGAGCTGGCACAGGATATACTGGACCGTGAGGCGCACTGGAGGTCTGGAGCGTAGAGCTGGCACAACGCGTCCTGGACAAAGGACCACCTTCGCATGGCAAGTGCGGGGAGTTGGCACAGGACGCACTGGGCTGTGAAGAGCTGGAGACACGTATGTCTTGTCACCGAACTGGCTCAAAGCCCGTAACAAAAGGGAGACAACGTGGAGATAAGAAGTAACTAAATATATATTTATTAAATAAGTAGCTAAGTATAATATACAATGCTGTGTGTAATCAGTAATCAGTAGTGTAAGTGAGTGTTTTGCATGCATGAATGTGATAATGCAGGGTGTTGAAAGATGCTAAAGCAAACAACCAAAAACCACCAAGAAACACAACAAAATCTATAAAGGTGTCTGCATGGAGAGGTCTCCTCCATGAATGTGGAAGAGTCTATTTATCCTGGAACACACCGGGCCCCGGTGTTTTCCCCATATAATGACGACCCTCCCAAATTCGCCCACCCCGGCATCCTAATAAAGTAAGAACAAGAGAGAATACGGCAGACAGAGTGGGAGGGTCATCACAGTATGGCCGGGGCAGGATATGCTGGGCCGTGGAGCGCACTGGAGGTCTGGAGGCGTAGAGCTGGCACAGTGCGTCCTGGACAAAGAACCACTTTAGCATGGTAAGTGCGGGGGCTGGCACAGGATGCACTGGGCTGTGAAGGCGCACCGGAGATACAGCACATAGAACCCGAAGAGGCCAGGCGCTGGAGACCCGGGCGCTGAGCCGGCACCACCACGTCCTGGACAGATGCCTCCTTTCACATGGCAAGTGCGGGAGCTGGCACAGCACGCACCGGGCTGTGGATGTGCACTGGAGACACAGTGCATATCACCGCAAAACATGGTGCCTGCCCGTTCACATGCTCCCCACGGTGAGTACGGGAGTTGGCTCCTGATTTAAGCATTAATGTCTTTGACTCGTTTTCACCTTTCCACAGGTGTTGTGCCAAACATCTCCCCCTGCCAGAACACCCCCCATAATAATTTCCTTAATATTGTGGCTAGAGTCAAATACTTCCTATAGAACAAACTTCACGTCAGGATCGGCAAGCAAAATTAATAATGTAAATATAATAATTAATGTATGTTATATTAAAAACATAGAAGAGGGAGTAAAATGTTGGCAAACAATAAACATTTCAGAACAACTACGGCTGAATTACTATCCTTACACTTTGAAAAATACTAGTTGAATAAGACATGGGAGAGAGATGACGAATTTGGCAAAAGAGATTTATTTATAGACTGAATACAAATCAGTAGCGGATTTAGGTACGGGCGACATGGGCAGGCGCCCAAGGTGGCTTCTTGCCGGGGGTGGACATGGGCGCCCCAGGGTACGGGAGGGGTGGGCGCGGGCGCTGAAGTGGGGGTTCGCCAAGGGCGCCATACAAGCTTGAACCACCACATACACTTGAAACAAATAGCTAAACCGAAAACGGAGTGAAGAGCAGATATTTCAACTTGCAAGCAAGTCGCAGCAATGAAGAACGTGAAGGGGAGAATTCTGGCAGGGGGAGATGTTTGATACCAGCACTGTTGAGAAATAAATCTGACATTGTTATTTGAAAGCTGGGATTCCCCTCTATTAAATTGTAGACTATGTAATCCAGACAATGTTACAAAATATTAAAAGAAAAAGCCTAATTGACAAATAACTTCCATGCTGTGTGCATAGATCTCCCCTGAAACATGAATATTTTAGCCTTTTCAAGGTTATAGATAAACATGTATTAGCTACTTTGCTTTGAAGTAGCCTACCTTATCCATTTAATCCCTGATTCATTGAATGAGGGAATAATTGTATAAAGACAGAAAACTATTTGGTTGTAATGTTGCATCCTTTTATGTAAAGGGTTGCCAGCCGTCCTCCAGGAGGATTAAGTATACTGGGTGTGCTGGCTTTTGATTGGAGCCCTGCTCTAACGCACAACAGTATATTTATAAATTCTTAATTCTATTCCTTTACTTTAGATTTGTGTGTATTGTTGGGATATTTTTAGATATTACTGGTTAGATATTACTGCACTGTTGGAGCTAGAAGTTACAAGCATTTCACTACACCCGCAATAACATCTGCTAAACATGTGTATGTGACCAATAAAATGAGATTTGATATAGCCTAAACACCAGCTTCTCAACGGGACCTTGATAAGCAGACTAGGGTGTGTTTGAGGGCTAGATCAAAAGCCTGCGGCCCAGTACCTCTCCAGGTGCAGGGTTGACCACATGTGTTTTATACAGTAGCCTAACAATGCAGTTATTCTACTTTGTGGAGGGTGAAGTGCCTTGATTGATTTGAGAGCACAATGGCAGGAAATAGTAGATCTACATGGGATGAAAAACCAGCAGCCTTCTAGTGTCAATACCACATATATGAAGACTTTTTAATGTAGACAATATAGACGCTACCAATTATTTATCATTAAAAACAAAATTGGTTCAAAGTCATGGAGAAGTCATGGAAAAGTCATTGAAATTCCATCTGTCAAAATGTGTATGAATAATTAGAGGTCTCTATAGCATACTGTCGTTTGGGAATTTCTGTGAACATAGTCTCATGGACTGACTTAGAAAAATACAGGTCCAGGCACTTCTTTCATCCAACTGGGTCACGTACATAAATATACAACCAAAAGATAATAAAGATTGAATTCGCTTATAATGAAAATATCAACAACAACAAAAAATGTTCTCACGGATAAATTTATGCTTGAGTATCGTTTTCTTTGGCAGATGTGGTATAAGCCGGGTAATTCCTCCGTTCTGTACATTACCTTGGGGGGGAAAAAGGAACTCCACCAACGGACTCAGCCTCGTCCTGCTGCGTCGACCATTACTTCCAAGGTAATGTACAGGACGTGTGCGTTTATCCCTTACTTCTTGGATTCATTAGCCTTGTGTTTTTCAGACGTGATCTTTTGGGGGAGATCCTCTTACTGATGGGGCAGCAGAGTAATTCAAATCTTGAACCTTTGCCATGGTTACCGTGGGTACATCCACATCACATGCTCATTTACATTGCCAATAGAACTGTCTGTGGGGGACAATAAGGTAGAATAAAACAATGATAGGGTTCTTATAGAATGATGCAGATTTAGTTCAGTAAAGTGTCGTTCATACTGGATTTATCCCTCAATTCAATGTTAAGTCTCCTGGCTGGTTGAATACGGAAATATTCAATACAGCCTCATAATAAATCTGTGAAACATTTATCGCTAAAACATGCTCGCATTCACTTGCATTACATCTCTGTTCTCACAGCTGACCATGCTAACATTGGAGACGTCAATGAAGACGTCGCCCTTCCACCCTAGATCTTGTGGTCTTGGAATTGAACATTTATTTGACCATTCATGATCTCATGAGTAGCTTTCATTGAGCAGTGTTGTCTATCTATTGTGATGATGAATGGGTGTGTGGATGGGATGCAGCGAAGCAGCTGAGCCTTGGAGGCTGACCCCATCTGGCTTCAGCCTGGTTATGTTCTAGAGTGAGTTCCAGCCCCAGCCTCATCACAATAGAGTCCCCAAGGTTCCCCCTGCTCCCCAGCCTTTGTCTTCACATTGGCTTACCTTTTGTCTCATGACGTGGAGAAGGGCTAGATGGGGAAAAGAGAGCCCGACCCCTTAATGGAGGCAGCGTCCTTGAAATAACCCAGTGGAAATTCCGCTTCCCCAGCATGTTACACGCTTCCGTGAGCATACAGCCAGGGCTGGGGCTGAGGCAGAGGGAGGGAAGGCACCACAGTAACTAGGTGGCTGTGTTATGTTTGGAGGCAGAGTTTCATCCAATGTGCCAGTGACATGCAGTAGAGGGTTTAATAACCATTCAGTGGGAGTTGCATCATTCCTCTCTGTTGGATAAGACCACCCTGGAACATATTATGTGAGTACTGCTTATTGCTGTGAAGGCTGTATATTGTGGAAAGTTGTTGTAATTTATGAGTGTAGCTATTTATTATGATGTCATAGAGAGCGGTAGCATCTTGAGATTCTTTACATGCTGATTCATGATATCAACCGTATACTTTTACTTGTAAGTGAGTTACAGGAATCCTTTCGATTTTTGTTTGAAGTGTTTGAAGGATATCACATTACTTTTGTGGAGCATTACCCTCTTATTTGGTATTTTTATGAACCTAAATAAACTGTTGTTTGATGATGAGGAATAATGTGGCCAGTTTTCATACACCTGTACCTGAAACCTTTAAACATTTCAGAAGTGTATTATGTTCAGAAAGCTTAATGTAGGAATCTGTTTAGTTACGATCATATGGACTAGTTAAATGCTTCAATAACCAGACTCAACCAAGAGTACTGGGAGAAGTAGATTAATTATTGGATGGATGGTGTGAACCCAGTCCATAATATGACACATCCTACATCTGACTCACCCATGTGCTTTAGACTCTTCGAACCATTAGGCCTCAGCGCTTTCTCTATTCCGGCCCTTATCTTGTCCTTCAAGGAAGGTTTTTCCAACCAGCAATATCTTCTATTGGTCGTCTTAAGCTCCACCAAGGAAAGAACCCCTGACAGATTAATATTCATCTGCTTGGAATATTTATTCTATATTATGGTTCTATATTACGGTTCTATATTATGGTTCTATTATGGTCAGAGCAAACAGTAAACAGTAGATGCTTTATATATATATATATATATATATATATATATATATATATATATATATATATATATATATATACACTACCGTTCAAAAGTTTGGGGTCACTTAGAAATATCCTTCTTTTTCAAAGAAAAGCAACTTTTTTGTCCATTAAAATAACATGAAATGTATCAGAAATACAGTGTAGACATTGTTAATGTTGTAAATGAATACTGTAGCTGGAAACGGCAGATTTTTTATGGAATATCTACATAGGCTTACAGAGGCCCATTATCAGCAACCGTCACTCCTGTGATCCAATGCACGTTGTGTTAGCTAATCCAAGTTTATCATTTTAAAAGGCTAATTTATCACTAGAAAACCCTTTAGCAATTATGTTAGCACAGCTGAAAACTGTTGTGCTGATTAAAGAACAATAAAACTGGCATTCTTTAGACTAGTTGAGTATCTGGAGCATCAGCATTTGTGGGTTTGATTACAGGCTTAAAATGGCCAGAAACTCGTCAGTCTATTCTTGTTCTAAGAAATGAAGGCTATTCCATGCGAGAAATTGCCAAGAAACTGAAGATCTCGCACAACAATGTGTACTACTCCTTTCACAGAACAGTGCAAAGTGCCCCTAACCAGAATAGAAAGAGCAGTGGGTGGCCCCGGTGCACAACTGAGCAAGAGCACAAGTACATTAGAGTGTCTAATTTGAGAAACAGACACCTCACAAGTCCTCTACTGGCAGCTTCAATAAATAGTACCCACAAAACACCAGTCTCAACATCAACAGTGAAGAGGTGACTCCGGGATGCTGGCCTTTGCAGAGTTGCAAAGAAAAAGCCATGTCTCAGACTGGCCTATAAAAAGTAAAGATTACGATGGGCCAAAGAACACACTGACAGAGATATGATAACTCTACATATGTGGTACCTCCTTCAAGACTGTAGGAAAAGCATTCCAGGTGAAGCTGGTTGAGAGAATGCCAAGTGTGTGCAAAGATGTATCAAGGCAAAGGGTGGCTACTTTGAAGAATCTCAAATATAAAATATATTTTGATGTCTTTAACACTTTTGTGCTTTCATATTGTTGATGTCTTCACTACCATTCTGCAATGTAGAAAATAGTCAAATAAAATAAAAACTCTTGAATGAGTAGGTGTGTCCAAACATTTATATATATATATATATCTATATATATATATATATATATATATATATATATATATATATATATATACACTACCATTCAAAAATTTGGGGTCACTTAGAAAAGTCCTTGTTTTTGAAAGAAATGCAGCTTTTTTGGCCTTAAAATAACATCAAATTGGATCAGAAATACAGTATAGATATGGTTAATGTTGTAAATGACTATTGTAGATGCTACTGTGTAAATATATGAAACAAAATAGCCACTTTTAGTTAATTAATGAATATTCAAAGCCTTCTGGATTGGATGAAACTGTATTTGCTGCCTGTCTAATTAACCTCTAAAATCCCACTGTCTCAGTTTGAAGCTGTATTTGTTGCCTGTCTAATTAGCCTCTAAAGCTCACTGTCTCAGTTTGAAGCTGTATTTGTTGCCTGTCTAATTAGCCTCTAAAGCTCACTGTCTCAGTTTGAAGCTGTATTTGCTGCCTGTCTAATTAGCCTCTAAAATCTCCGTACTGTCTCCGTTTGAAGCTGTATTTGCTGCCTGTCTAATTAGCCTCTAAAATCTCACTGTTTGCGTTTGGAGCTGTATTTGCTGCCTGTCTAATTAGCCTCTATAATCTCACTGTCTCCGTTTGAAGCTATATTTGGTGCCTGTCTAATTAGCCTCTAAAATCTCACTGTCTCCGTTTGAAGCTGTATTTGCTGCCTGTCTAATTAGCCTCTAAAATCTCACTGTCTCCGTTTGAAGCTGTATTTGCTGCCTGTCTAATTTGCCTCTAAAACCTTGCCGTCTCAGTTTGAAGCTGTATTTGCTTCCTGTCTAATGTTCATCTAAAACCTCGCCGTCTCAGTTTGAAGCTGTATTTGCTTCCTGTCTAATGTTCATCTAAAACTTCACCGTCTCAGTTTGAAGCTGTATTTGCTGCCTGTCTAATTTGCCTCTAAAATCTCACTGTCTCAGTTTGAAGCTGTTTTTGCTGCCTGTCTAATTAGCCTCTAAAATCTCACTGTCTCAGTTTGAAGCTGTATTTGCTGCCTGTCTAATTAGCCTCTAAAGTCTCACAGTCTCTGTTTGAAGCTGTAATTGCTGCCTGTCTAATTAGCCTCTAAAATCTCACTGTTTGCGTTTGAAGCTGTATTTGCTGCCTGTCTAATTAGCCTCTAAAATCTCATTGTCTCCGTTTGAAGCTGTATTTGCTTCCTGTCTAATGTTCATCTAAAACCTCGCCGTCTCAGTTTGTACTTATGTAATGCCTCAGTTAACTATAACACTGTCAGATGTGGCTTACACAATTATGTACCAGAAGTTCATTGTTATCGGGATGCTTATGTTGTTGAAGGAAGTTTGTTTAGAACAGAGTTATAGTTAAAAACCTTAAAGCTTTTGGTTTCCTGACTCTTTTCTCTCAGAAAATCATAAACGCAGCTTTGTTTGCCAGCCTGGATTCGGGATCAAGTTGGATTTCATGTGGGCGACGTGGAGACAGTTGCTAAGCCGCAGTCAAGACATGTCCTTTTGGAGTGGTTCAAAGCAACGTTTCCACTCAAGCCTTATTTCAGCTTCAAATGGGTGTGATATTGTACTTGACCTTCTGCTGGTAAACTAGTTGTTACCAGTAAAATAAAAAGAGTCTTGTCCCCAAATAACCTGGACTGCTGAGGCAATGACACTGCAGCATCTTGTCATAATGGCATTTCAAAAAAAAAAAAAGCTGAGTGGAAATGCTATTATGGAGCAATCCTGTTTACTCTGGAGCTTAACCTGGAAACTATACAAATGGAATAGAATGAAGAGCTATTTCAATACAAGCCTTCCAGGAGGATTCTTACACGGCTGGAATTTCAATTGTGTGGCGAACGTATACGGTATGTGTCAGAGTTAGCTTGTGGAGTTGTTTTCACGTGCTGTAATAAAGGGGGTTGGGGGGGGGGCATACTTCTGTCAAGCGAAATGAGAATAATCAAACATGGCGTGTATACAGCATTTGCAAAGTAGTTCTTGAGTCATTTGGTACATCTTTTTTTGTCTTATCTTTAGAAACGAGGAACATTTTTTTCATAATAATGTATGGATTTCATATTTCACAATTATCACACTGCGTTTGACCTATTTTATCGGAAGCTCCTCTCAAGCTACGATGTGAAGAGAGGGTCAGTTGACGCAGGTATACTAGACACCAACTTGACCACTTCTGTTGGGAAGCTTTTGTACAAACCTTCCATCTATCTGTACCATTCTTCAAGCCTCTCCATGTCAAACAATCAGTTTAAGAGAATATTTGGGGTCAGTGGGAACAGAAAGACCCTTCACACGTCCTGTCTCATTGTGCAGAGAAAGCCTTTGTAAACAAATTGCTTTGCCTTTTGAAAACATTCTACCAGTCTTCACAGTGGGGGGGTGGAGAGAAGGAGAGCAGGAGTGACTGGCAGCCATGGGCCTGACTCGGAGACAAACAGGCTTTCATCTGAGATGGAGCGAGAGAGCTGAGCTGGAGGACTTTCCATGAAAAGATTAGAGTGCTGTTTGGCACAAGAATCAAGATACACTGTGGATCTGTTGCACACCACCATAGCAACCAAAGCCTTACACCCCCCTGCCAACTCTCCTCAATGCCATCCCTTCTCATGCAATTAAAAATGATCTTCCTGTATGGGTTGAATACTTTTTCATACTGTACTCGCTTATAACTGTAGCATATGAGCAGTGAAATCGCACGGTGAACAATAATGCATCTACAGTACATAGCTAAGTACACATATATTTCATGTGTCAAGTCTCTTATTTGCAAATTAATAGGAGTCATTTATCTCCATTATCAATATACAGGCCAGCTCTGCTGTCCCAACTCCCTATCCCAAAATCCCCATATCACCATATCCTCACCCCCATATCCATATCACCATCACCATATCACCATCCCCATATCACCATCCCCATATCCCATATCACCATCCCCATATCCCATATTGCATCACCATATCACCATCCCCATATCACCATCCCCATATCCCATATTGCATCACCATATCACCATCCCCATATCACCATCCCCATATACACATATCCCCATCCCCATATCCCCATCACCTTATCCCCACCCCCATATCCCCATATCACCATCCCCATATCC
>NW_027012967.1:0-17627 GCF_036934945.1 Oncorhynchus masou masou
TTGTCCATTCCATATTGTCCATTCCATATGGTCCATTCCATATGGTCCATTCCATATGGTCCATTCCATATTGTCCATTCCATGTTCCATTCCATATTGTCCATTCCATATTGTCCATTCCATATGGTCCATTCCATATGGTCCATTCCATGTCCATTCCATATTGTCCATTCCATATTGTCCATTCCATATTGTCCATTTCCATATTGTCCATTTCCATATTGTCCATTCCACATGGTCCATTCCATATGGTCCATTCCTATGTCCATTCCATATGGTCCATTCCATATGGTCCATTCCATGTCCATTCCATATTGTCCATTCCATATTGTCCATTCCATATGGTCCATTCCATATTGTCCATTCCATATGGTCCATTCCATATGGTCCATTCCATATTGTCCATTCCATATTGTCCATTCCATATTGTCCATTCCATATGGTCCATTCCATATGGTCCATTCCATATGGTCCATTCCATATTGTCCATTCCATATGGTCCATTCCATATTGTCCATTCCATATTGTCCATTCCATATTGTCCATTCCATATTGTCCATTTCCATATAGTCCATTCCATATTGTCCATTCCATATTGTCCATTCCATATTGTCCATTCCATATGGTCCATTCCATATAGTCCATTCCATATGGTCCATTCCATATGGTCCATTCCATATGGTCCATTCCATATTGTCCATTCCATATGGTCCATTCCATATGGTCCATTCCATATGGTCCATTCCATATGGTCCATTCCATATGGTCCATTCCATATTGTCCATTCCATATGGTCCATTCATATGGTCCATTCCATATGGTCCATTCCATATTGTCCATTCCATATGGTCCATTCCATATGGTCCATTCCATATGGTCCATTCCATATTGTCCATTCCATATTGTCCATTCCATATTGTCCATTCCATATTGTCCATTCCATGGTCCATTTCCATACTGTCCATTCCATATGGTCCATTCCATATGGTCCATTCCATATTGTCCATTCCATATTGTCCATTTTACTTTGAACTGTTGTGTCTTTAGGATATGTTGCTTTGTTAACATGACAGCTCATTTTTGTATTTGATTGAGCGCCATTTGGGTTTGGCGATTTTCCATGATGTGTGTCCCTCATTACATTGTCATGCAATTTGTTTCCATTCCAGTAGGCTACAGAAAATGCCCATACTTTCTCTACCACGTCCTATATCTGCTACATGATTTATGTTAGATCATTTATTTTAATGGAAAGTTGGTCTTCTCTCCAAAGAACCCTGGAGAGGGCCGGGAATGGACAAGCACAATATGTGTCCCTGCACCATTGGTCAAATTCCACTGATTGTCCATTCCACCTAAAATGGCCCATTGGCACTGGTTGAAATCAATTGTCATGGTTTTGGCAGAATTATGTTTTATGTTGTTCCATGCGTCTTTGGTCCATTCCATACGGTCCATCTCAACATATTGTCCATTCCTAATAGTTGTCCGGTGGGATTCAATACGTAATGTAAAGGAATCTCTTACTTTATTGTAACTATTCCCTATTCAGTTTATATCAGTTTTACTGAAGCCAGTTCAGCTGCTAAGCAGTTAACTTCAGAGTGTAATAAACGTTTGAGACAGCTATATCGCTGTCAGCAATATGAGTGGATAAGATTATTGAAATACTGGACTGGTGATATGTGTCATAAGAATCCTACTGGACCGTTTTAGCCAACTGAAATGTGAGACAAATAAAAGCACCTCCAGCAGCTTCATTAGATCATACTGTAGATACTGTAAATAAATACACATGAGATTTTACCGGTTTATAGGTGCTATTGAAAGCCTAATTTGACATGGCTGTAATGATTTAGTTAAATATTGCCTTAGACTGATGCACCAAGCCTACTTTGTCATGTTTTCTGTGGGACTGTAAAACTGGAGGAGAAGAGAGCAGTCACAGAGGTTGGATGAGAGAGCAGTCACAGAGGAGATGGAGGAGAGCAGTCAATATTTTGGTGGAGGGAGAGAGGAGTCAAAGAGGGGAGGTGGAGGAGAGAGCAGTCACAGGGGAGATGGAGGAGAGAGGAGTCTGGGAGATGGAGGAGAGAGCAGTTTCAGGAGTTGGATGAGAGAGGAGTCACAGGGGAGATGGAGGAGAGAGCAGTCACAGGGGAGTTGGATGAGAGAGCAGTCACAGGGGAGGTGGAGGAGAGAGGAGTCACAGGGGAGATGGAGGAGAGAGCAGTCACAGAGGAGTGAAAGAAGGGGAGGTGGAGGAGAGAGGAGTCACAGGAGATGGAGAGAGCAGTCACGGGGGATGGAGAAGAGAGCAGTCACAGGGGAGATGGAGGAGAGACAGTCACAGGGGAGATGGAGGAGAGAGCAGTCACAGGGGAGGTGGAGTAAGAGGAGTCACAGAGGGAGTGAGAAAGAAGGGGAGGTGGAGGAGAGAGGAGTCACAGGGGAGATGGAGGAGAGAGCAGTCACAGGGGAGATGCAGTCAAGGGGGTTTAAGCAGTCACAGGGGAGATGGAGGAAAGAGCAGTCACAGGAGATGGAGAGAGCAGTCACAGAGGAGTGAAAGAAGGGGAGGTGGAGGAAGAGGAGTTGAAGATGGAGAGAGCAGTCACAGGAGTTGGAGGAGAGGCAGTCCTGGGAGATGGAGGAAGGCAGTCCCAGGGGAGTTGGATGAGAGAGCAGTCTGGGGAGGTGGAGGAATGAGGAGTCACAGGGAGATGGAGGAGAGAGCAGTCCAGAGCTGAAAGAGGAGGTCAGAGAGGAGTCACAGGGGAGATTGAGGAGAGAGCAGTCACAGGGGAGATGGAGGAGAGAGCAGTCACAGGGGAGATGGAGGAGAGAGGAGTCACAGGGGAGATGGAGGAGAGAGCAGTCACAGGGGAGTTGGATGAGAGAGCAGTCACAGGGGAGGTGGAGGAGAGAGGAGTCAAGGAGGGGAGATGGAGGAGAGAGCAGTCACAGGGGAGATGGAGGAGAGAGCAGTCACAGGGGAGTTGGATGAGAGAGCAGTCACAGGGGAGGGGGAGGAGAGAGCAGTCACAGGGGAGATGGAGGAAAGAGCAGTCACAGGGGAGATGGAGGAGAGAGCAGTCACAGAGGAGTGAAAGAAGGGGAGGTGGAGGAGAGAGGAGTCAAAGAGTAGATGGAGGAGAGAGGAGTCACAGGGGAGATGGAGGAGAGAGCAGTCACTGGGGAGGTGGAGGAGAGAGCAGTCACTGGGGAGGTGGAGGAGAGAGCAGTCACAGGGGAGATGGAGGAGAGAGGAGTCAAAGAGGGGAGATGGAGGAGAGAGCAGTCACAGGGGAGATGGAGGAGAGAGGAGTCACAGGGGAGATGGAGGAGAGAGCAGTCACAGGGGAGATGGAGAAGAGAGCAGTCACAGGGGAGATGGAGGAGAGAGCAGTCACAGGGGAGATGGAGGAGAGAGCAGTCACAGGGGAGGTGGAGGAGAGAGGAGTCACAGAGGAGTGAAAGAAGGGGAGGTGGAGGAGAGAGGAGTCACAGGGGAGATGGAGGAGAGAGCAGTCACAGGGGAGATGGAGGAGAGAGCAGTCACAGGGGAGTTGGAGGAGAGAGCAGTCACAGGGGGAGATGGATGAAAGAGCTGTCACAGGAGATGGTGGAGGAGAGAGGAGTGAAAGAAGGGGAGGTGGAGGAGAGAGGAGTCACAGGGGAGATGGAGGAGAGAGCAGTCACAGGGGAGTTGGAGGAGAGAGCAGTCACAGGGGAGATGGAGGAGAGAGCAGTCACAGGGGAGTTGGATGAGAGAGCAGTCACAGGGGAGATGGAGGAGAGAGGAGTCACAGGGGAGATGGAGGAGAGAGCAGTCACAGAGGAGTGAAAGAAGGGGAGGTGGAGGAGAGAGGAGTCACAGGGGAGATGGAGGAGAGAGCAGTCACAGGGGAGATGGAGGAGAGAGCAGTCACAGGGGAGATGGAGGAGAGAGCAGTCACAGGGGAGATGGAGGAGAGAGCAGTCACAGGGGAGTTGGATGAGAGAGCAGTCAGCAGGGGGAGGGGAGGAGAGAGGAGTCAAGGAGGGGAGATGGAGGAGGAGCAGTCACAGGGGGAGATGGAGGAGAGAGCAGTCACAGGGGAGTGTGGATGAGAGAGCAGTCACAGGGGGAGGGGGAGGAGAGAGCAGTCACAGGGGAGATGGAGGAAAGAGCAGTCACAGGGGAGATGGAGGAGAGAGCAGTCACAGAGGAGAAAGAAGGGGAGGTGGAGGAGAGAGGAGTCACAGGGGAGATGGAGGAGAGAGCAGTCACAGGGGGAGATGGAGAGAGAGCAGTCACAGGGGAGGTGGAGGAGAGAGCAGTCACTGGGGAGAGGAGAGAGCAGAAGGGGAGATGGAGGGGAGAGGAGTCAAAGAGGAGATGGAGGAGAGAGGAGTCACAGGGGAGATGGAGGGAAGAGTGGAGATGGAGGAGAGAGCAGTCACAGGGGAGATGGAGGAGAGCAGTCACAGGGGAGATGGAGGAGAGAGCAGTCACAGGGGAGATGGAGGAGAGAGCAGTCACAGGGGAGATGGAGTGAGAGAGGAGTCAAAGAGGGGAAAGAAGGAGGTGGAGGGAGAGGAGTCACAGGGGAGATGGAGGGAGCAGTCACAGGGGAGATGGAGGAGAGAGCAGTCACAATAGGATGGAGATGGAGGAGATGGAGGAATGAGAGTCAAGGAGGAATGGAAGAGATAGCAGTCACAGAGGAGGAAAAAAAGAGGAGACCAGGGGAGATGGAGGAAGAGCAGTAACAGGGGAGTTAGGAAACCAGTCACAGGGGAGATGGAGGGGAGCAGTCACAGGGGAGTTGGATGAGAGATTTGTATATAATGTGAGAGTCACAGGGGAGATGGAGGGGGCAGTCACAGAGGAGTGAAAGAAGGGGAGGTGGAGGAGAGAGGAGTCACAGGGGAGATGGAGGAGAGAGCAGTCACAGGGAGATTAAGTCCAGGGGAGATGGAGAGAGGAGTCACAGGGGAGATGGAAAGAGCAGTCACCTAGTTGGATGAGAGAGCAGTCACAGGGGAGGTGGAGGAGAGAAGTCAAGGAGGGGGAGATGGAGGAGAGAGCAGTCACAGGGGAGATGGAGGAGAGAGCAGTCACAGGGGAGTTGGATGAGAGAGCAGTCACAGGGGAGGGGGAGGAGAGAGCAGTCACAGGGGAGATGGAGGAAAGAGCAGTCACAGGGGAGATGGAGGAGAGAGCAGTCACAGAGGAGTGAAAGAAGGGGAGGTGGAGGAGAGAGGAGTCAAAGAGTAGATGGAGGAGAGAGGAGTCACAGGGGAGATGGAGGAGAGAGCAGTCACTGGGGAGGTGGAGGAGAGAGCAGTCACTGGGGAGGTGGAGGAAGGCAGTCACATGGAGGAGAGAGGAGTTCAGGAGATGGGAGAGACACAGTCACAGGGGAGATGGAGGAGAGAGCAGTCACTGGGGAGGTGGAGGAGAGAGCAGTCACAGGGGAGATGGAGGAGAGAGGAGTCAAATAGGGGTGGTGGAGGAGAGAGGAGTCAAAGAGGGGAGATGGAGGAGAGAGCAGTCACAGGGGAGATGGAGGAGAGAGCAGTCACTGGGGAGGTGGAGGAGAGAGGAGTCACAGGGGGAGATGGAGGAGAGAGCAGTCACAGGGGAGATGGAGGAGAGAGCAGTCACAGGGGAGATGGAGGAGAGAGCAGTCACAGGGGAGATGGAGGAGAGAGGAGTCAAATAGGGGAGATGGAGGAGAGAGGAATGAGAGAAGAGGAAGAAGAGATACCTGTCAAGGAAGAAGAGGAGGACTCTGGACAAAGAAGTAAATACATTAGAAACCTCACTCACCAGAGGGGTCTATATGAGAGCTGTTTTAATATATTTGTATATAATGTGAGACCTCTGAGGGGTCTACTACACAGCAGAATCAATGAGTTAGCCAGTTAACCTTGACAACCAAAAATACCTATTGATTTTCAAGTGAATTAAGAAAGATAAACTTCAATATGTGTTTTTGGTTGTTGATTTAATTACACCATCCCAATTTCACACCTTTCAGCATTAATCCTGCTAAGTAGTATCTCTCCAGCCCCAAAAAGACCCCTTCCTCCACACATATCCCTATAACGACCTCTGCCATTAAATTCTATATATGATCTTTACTATCTCACACACCCAGACCCTAGAATAGATTCTGACTGTGTTATTGACTGACTGTTGTTTTACTTCACCTCTTTCCAGACCCGGGCTGACCTGGTACCCAGTGTGACCAGTCTCCTGGGGTCCTCCTGAAGTAACCGATGGACAAACCCGAAAATTATTTTCCACCCCCACCCAGTTACGGGTTTGTCACCCCCAGACCGATGGGTTTAGACCCGCTTCCAACCCCAGACCCCAACCCAGCCCCTGTGTTCTCCCAGCCCCAGACCCCTTAGACCCGCTTCCAACCCCTTCCCACCCCAACCCAGCCCCTCTCCCACCCCCAGACCCCTTAGACCCGCTTCCACCTCCAGACCCCCACCAGCCCCTCTCCCAGACCCCTTCCACCCCAGACCCCTTAGCCCGCTTCACCCCCACCCAGACCCCTCTCCCACCCCCAGACCCCTTAGACCCCCTTCCACCCCCAGACCCCCACCCAGCCCCTCTCTCAGACCCCTTCCACCCCCAGATCCCTACCAGCCCCTCTCTGGTGACCCCCCTTCCACCCCCAGATCCCTACCCAGCCCTCTCAGACCCCTTCCACCTCCAGATCTCTAGCCAGCCCCTCTCTCAGACCCCCTTCCACCTCCAGATCCCTACCCAGCCCTCTCTCAGACCCCCTTCCACCTCCAGATCCCTACCCAGCCCTCTCTCAGACCCCCTTCCCACCTCCAGATCCCTACCCCAGCCCCCTCTCTCAGACCCCCTTCCACCCCAGATCCCCTACCCAGCCCCCTCTCTCAGACCCCCTTCCACCTCCAGATCCCTACCTCCAGCCCCCCTCTCTCAGACCTCCCTTCCACCTCCAGATCCCTACCCAGCCCCCTCCCAGACCCCTTCTACCCCCAGATCCCTACCCAGCCCCCTCTCTCAGACCCCCTTCCACCTCCAGTCATGGAGCTCCCAGGACCACAGTGGAGTGTTCTCCCCATGACCAACAGACACACTCCCATAACTGACAGCTTGGCATCATTCAGGATAATTGCTGTCTGTATTATCACCAGCTAACCATCTTGAAGAGACATATCAGTGAAGCTGGGATGAATGTAATGGGTGATAATAGTGGCTATTCTGGCCAGACTATTACCCCCCCCCCCCAAAAAAAGATGGAACCATGACCCTTAATAAAAAGAAGAAGTGCAAGAACTTGCATTTTTGTTGTTATATGGAAATTGTTAAAACATTTCTAGCCCGTATATATATGGGTAACATGGTTGGCCTATTGCCTAACCCACTCAGTTTTCCACCAAAATAATGTTAATATGCAACTCAGCTCACCTGTTTAGAAACAGTTGAACTGTTTTTTGGTACTATTATATTGGAACAAAAATATAGAAGCACTTCATGTAAAGTTTTGGTCCCATGTTTCAAGGAGGTGAAATAAAAGATCCCATACATTTTCCATATGCACAAAACGTATTTCTCTCACATTTTGTGCACAAATGGGTTTACATCCCTGTTTGTGAGAATTTCTCGTTTGCCAAAGATAATCCATCCACCGGACAGGTGTAGCATATCAAGAAGCTGATTAAACAACATGATCATTACACATGTGCACTTTGTGCTGGGGACAATAAAAGGCCACTCTAAAATGCTAGTCCACACCTGTTGTTTCTCTCTGCATTGCTGGGACGGGCCCTTAAGTAAGCATTTCACGGCTAGTCCACACCTGTTGTTTCTCTCTGCATTGCTGGGACGGGCCCTTAAGTAAGCATTTCACGGCTAGTCCACACCTGTTGTTTCTCTCTGCATTGAGTGGGTAGAGGCTGAGTTACAGTGACAGCATGGAATTCAAATGAGGAGATGGACAGGAGAGAGGGGGAAAAGAGAATCTCCATTTAAGTTATCCATGTCTCTGTCATGGACCAGCATAGGCTGAAATGACCGCAGATCCACAGTTTAGACACTGCCGGAGGCCAGGAATTCCACATGGGCTGTGTGCGCAGGGTCCACTAAATTAGAAGGGTTGGCAACCATGGGCAGTGGGGCGCCATGGACGTCTGTAGAACCTACAAGTAGAGGAATGAACAGAGATAGAAAACACACACATAGATGACAAAGCTGAGGTGAAGAAAAATATCCCCTTAGAAGACAACAGGCCTATGTATTAGCACAACAATTACATAAACAGGCCTGAAAATTAATATATGTAGAGGATCAGAACTTGAATTCAATTGCCCTAGCAACAACTTACTGAATAAAAAAAACACTTGATACTCTTGAAGGAGCAGATGGCCTTAGATGAGACTGGGGCACAGAGACTGGGACACTGAGACTGGGCCACTGAGACTGGGGCCAAGTGAGTCTCATCAAATAGTCAGGGAAGGACACTCCCTCTTAAAACACCCAACACTTTCCAAGACTATAACACAAATTGTCCTGAAATGTTTCTTACATTTCTGCTGCTCATCCTCCCTCCCACATTTCTCTCTTTAATCCCCTTCTTCTGAACTGTGAACTGATATGACCGACACGATGATGTAGCCTATGTCTCAACCCTCAACCGATTTGATCAACACGATGATGTGGCTCAACACTCAACCGATTTGATCAACACGATGATGTGGCCGATGTCTCAACCCTCAACTGATATGACCGACACGATGATGTAGCCAATGATGTAGCCTATGTCTCAACCCTCAACCGATATGACCGACACGATGATGTAGCTGATGTCTCAGCCCTCAACCGATATGACCGACACGATGATGTTGCCGATGTCTCAACCATCAACCGATATGATCGACATTATGAAATAGGCGAAGTCTCAGCCCTCAACCGATATGATCGACACGATGATGAAGCTGATGTCTCAACCCTCAATCGATATGACCTACACGATGATGTAGCCAATGATGTAGCTGATGTCTCAACCCTCAACCGATATGACCGACACGATGATGTAGCCAATGATGTAGCTGATGTCTCAACCTCAACCGATTTGATCAACACGATGATGTGGCTCAACACTCAACCGATTTGATCAACACGATGATGTGGCCGATGTCTCAACCCTCAACTGATATGACCGACACACGATGATGTAGCCAATGATGTAGCCTATGTCTCAAACCTCAACCGAGATATGACCGACACGATGATGTAGCTGATGTCTCAGCCTGTCCTGGAGTAGTGACCGACACGATGATGTAGCCGATGTCTCAACCATCAAACCGATAAGGATCTACATTATGAAATAGGTGCTAAGTCTCAGCCCTAACCGATATGATCGACACGATGATGAGCTGATGTCTCAACCTCAACGGATATGACCGACACGATGATGTAGCTGATGTCTCAACCCTCAACTGATAAGTGATCGACACGATGATGTAGCTGATGGCTCAACCTCAACTGATATGACCGACATGATGATGTAGCCGATGATGTAGCTGATGTCTCAAGCCTCAACCGATTTCACCGACGATGATGTAGCCAATGATGTAGCTGATGTCTCAACCTCAACCGATTTGATCGACACGATGATGTAGCCGATGTCTCAACCCTCAACTGATATGACCGACACGATGATGTAGCTATGTCTCAACCTCATACCGATAGCAGAAAGAACAACCCTGATGTAGCTGAATGAACATTCAAAAAATACATCTATTTTCTAGGCTAATTTAGGATGTAGGCTACAACCTTCTCTGATGTTTTCAGTGAGGTATTCAACTCAGAAGCAGGATATTAGTCTACACATAGCATTGGGGCTGATGTGCCTCTAACCACACGTTTACATTTGTAATGATGGTGTAATATTTATATGTAGCTGATGTCTCAACCACATCATTTGATAGACCGTATGATGATGTAGCAGATGCTGTTCCAACCCTGGGCAACCGATATGACCGTTAACAGAGTTTGATGTGGCCGATGATGTAGCCAGTGCCTATGTCTTGTCAACCTGAAAAAAAGAACAACCGATTTGAACGGACACGATGATGTAGCCATTGATGTGCAATGAATGAAAAATAAAATGAACCGATTTAGACTGCCGTCTGTGTCTCGCTTTGTGTTTGATATGTAACTATAAATACTTCTAAATAACCTGTTATTTGTGTCATACTTATGTTAACAATAGCCTACTGTTACAACAGACAAAGAGTTTGTAGACTACGATGATGTAGCAGAGCGGTAGCAACCGGTAGCAAGCAGAGGACAGCACACTCTCATGAAGTGCTTTGAGAGCTCAAGGACCATATCAGCCTGATCTACCTGACACCCCAGACCCACTCCAATTTGCTTACCGCCCAAATAGGTCCACAGACGACGCACTCTCAACCACACTGCACCGACATCTGGACAAGATGTAGCCTATGATGAGCTGCTGTCTCAACCTCATTTAACACCATATGATCAAGCACGTCATCAAGATGTGAGCCTATGTCTCAACCCTGTGCAACTGGATACTGACGGGCCGCCCCAGGTGGATGTAGCAACAACATCTCCATGATCCTCAACCTGGGCCCCACAAGGGTGCCGATTTGACCCCTGTTCACACGATGATGTAGCCGATGTCTCAACTCAATCATCAAGTTTGGCGGACGACACAACAGTGTAGGCTTGATTACCAACAATGACGAGACTGCCTCATGGAGGAGGGGAGGGCCCTCGGAGTGTGGTGTCAGGACAATAACCTCACAAACGTCAACAAAACTAAGGAGATGATTGTGGACTTCAGGAAACATTCCAGGGAACAATCCACATCGATGGAACAGTAGTGGAGAGGGTAGTAAGTTTTAGGATGTAGGCATACACATCACAGACAAACTGAATCTGTTCACACAGACATCATCGTGAAGAAGGGGAAGCAGCGCCTCTTCAACCTCAGAGGCTGAAGCATTGGCTTGTCACCAAAAGCACTCACAAACTTCTACAGATGCACAATCGGGAGCATCCTGGCGGGCTGTATCACCGCCTGGTACGGCAACTGCTCCGCCCATACCGTAAGGCTCTCCAGAGGGTAGTGAGGTCTGCACAACGATTTGAAAGACTGCCCTCCAGGACACCTACACCACCCGATGTTACAGGAAGGCCATAAAGATCATCAAGGACAACACCCCGAGCCACTGCCTGTTCACCTCGCTATCCAGAAGGCGAGTCAGCACAGAGTATCATAGCTGGGACCGAGAGACTGAAAAACAGCTTCTATCTCAAGGCCATCAGACTGTTAAACAGCAACCACTAACATGGATCATGCTGCCAACACACTGACTCAACTCCAGCCACTTACTTTAATAACGGAAATGATGTAAAATATATCACTAACCACTTTAAACAATGCTACCTAATATAATGTTTACATACCCTACATTATTCATCTCATATGTATACGTGTTTAGTACTGCCTGTCTCTACTGCATCCTTATGTAATAGATGTATCACTAGCCACTTTAACTATGCCACTTTGTTTACATACTCATCTCATATGTATATACTGTACTGATACCTAACATCTACTGTATCTCTTGCCTATGCTGCTCTGCACCATCACTCATTCATATCTTTATGTAGAAGTTCTTTATCCCTTACACTGTGTATAAAAATTTGACAAATTGGTAGATTACTCATTGGTTATTACTGCATTGGGAGGAACTAGAAGCACAAGTTTGCTACAGATTAACATCTGCTAACCATGTGTATGTGACAAATAAAATTTGATTTGATTGTGTGAATCCCTCCCACTCTGTCTGCCGTATTCTGTCTTGTTCTTGTTTCCTTATTAGGATGCTGGTGGGCGGAGTTGGGGAGGGTCGCAGACATGGGGAAAACACCTGGGCCAGGTCATTTGGGATAAATAGACCTCTCCACATTCTGGCAGACTCTCTCCATGCAGACACCTTTGTAGATCGTGGTGTGGTTCTTATGACTTTTGTTTGTTTCAAAAACTTTCTACACCCTGCATTATGACATTAGCATAAAATATATTTTTTTGTATACAACAGAGTTTAGTATTTGAATGATTTTTTTAATAAATATATATTTTGTTACTCCTTATCTCAAGGTTGTCCAATCATTTTGGAGCTTTGACTGCACTTCTAATAATAAAAATAATAATAATAACGCGCAGAAGCTTCGAGACTTTTGGCTGGTAGCAGAAGAAATTTGTCCAATAGTCTGATCTGCAGCCACTCCGAAGAAAATATGACTTGTTCAAAAACTTTATCTCTGAGCAAGTGGCCCCATGGGAATCGAACCCACGACGCTTGGAAGAAGCGTTGCAAGCGCCATGCTCTACCGACTGAGCCACACAGGACCCAGCAGGCAAGACAGCTCAGACTCAGAAGCTGTTTATTATCAGCAAACGCTCACTTGAACCACGTGTAAAGATGTGCCACTGCTTGGCACCGACTGCCCTCCTGAAACATATTACCCTGTCGCGCCGCCCCAAAACCTAGCTATTCAGTCGAGACACATCAGGCTGAGAGGTCCACATCTGCTACATTCACTTCCCCCAAACTCATGCCACCGTGACTTCAGAGAGCTTCTGTCAGCATAGCATCGACTTCACATAGCGGATGCTTCACACTTTTATGAGACGGCTATAAATAGAATCCACGGACTGCTTGGCCTTTAGGTTGGAATAAGACCTACACAGTCAGTCAAAACAGACCAGATACATGGTGACAGAAGGCAGGTTTTGGAGCAGTGAACAGTTACCCATTCTGTCAGCTAACTTTAGTTGCATTTTTTTCCATTTTTCTTTTTAAAAACCAGTGGTTCTTAAGCAAATGTCCACCGTCCAAGTTGACTACATTGCAGATGAATGCCAGATGTCAGAACGCCTGGATTGATGTTTAGGGATAGTTCATCCAAATTACAAAATTACACATTGGTTTTCTAACCCTGTAAGAATTATATGGACAAGGTATTACAGCAATCCATGCTTGGGTTTAGTTTCCCTGGCACTGTTTCCAAATGCTAGAGTTTTAGCATTTGTGTCGCAATTTCCATTCAAGTCATGGGACCGATTTTAGCATTTTTCGGGCATCATGTCCAAATCATTCGAAAGTATCAAAAATGTATTGTGAAGCTCAACAAAGTCACGTATAGATGCTTGAAAAGTGTCTCAGTCAAAGTCCTGTCTGTGGAGATAAAACCATTTGAAGCAGCCTTAAAATATATTGGATCAGGAGTTACTATCTGATCCCCCCCAAGGCCCTGCTAAAATATGTCAAATATGTACAATAACAGTTTTATAATGACAGTTCACTCAACTTCTTATTGACATTTGGCAGTTAATAGCAGTATATCAGGGGGCTTCAACTCCTGTTCTGGACAGCCCATCCACATGGTGTGCAGGCTTTTATTCCAGCCCAGCACTAACACAGTGGGTTCTTTTGGCCCATTCAGACAAGTTCTGAAAAAAGATCTGATGTGAAAAGATGTGATTGGTCAAAAGACCAGTGAGGGAGTTACTGTCCCAGGCATGCCCCGTGGGAAGCATGTTAGTGTCTACTCCCGTGTTTGCACCGTTATGGCTGACGGTGAAATTGGCTCCAAATGAAAGTGACACAGGTTGAGTAATGAGTAGAATTCTGCGGTTTCACAATGCAAAAGTGATTGCTTTTGATTACATTTTTTGTCTTCCTTCCCAATGAAAATTAGTTTGAATGTTCGAACATGTATTTTATTGGCATGCCATGTTGGGTGTTTTAAGAGGGAGTTTCCTTACCTGTCTTCCCTGACTATTTCATGAGACTCACTTGGCCCCAGTCTCAGTGCCCCAGTCTCTGTGCCCCAGTCTCAGTGCCCCAGTCTCTGTGCCCCAGTCTCTGTGCCCCAGTCTCTGTGCCCCAGTCTCTGTGCCCCAGTCTCTGTGCCCCAGTCTCTGTGCCCCAGTCTCTGTGCCCCAGTCTCTGTTCCCCAGTCTCAGTGCCCCAGTCTCTGTGCCCCAGTCTCTGTGCCCCAGTCTCTGTGCCCCAGTCTCTGTTCCCCAGTCTCAGTGCCCCAGTCTCAGTGCCCCAGTCTCTGTGCCCCAGTCTCAGTGCCCCAGTCTCTGTTCCCCAGTCTCAGTGCCCCATTCTCTGTTCCCCAGTCTCAGTGCCCCAGTCTCAGTGCCCCAGTCTCTGTTCCCCAGTCTCTGTGCCCCAGTCTCAGTGCCCCAGTCTCTGTGCCCCAGTCTCTGTGCCCCAGTCTCAGTGCCCCAGTCTCAGTGCCCCAGTCTCTGTTCCCCAGTCTCAGTGCCCCAGTCTCTGTTCCCCAGTCTCAGTGCCCCAGTCTCAGTGCCCCAGTCTCAGTGCCCCAGTCTCTGTTCCCCAGTCTCAGTGCCCCAGTCTCAGTGCCCCAGTCTCTGTTCCCAGTCTCAGTGCCCCAGTCTCAGTGCCCCAGTCTCATTGCCCCAGTCTCTGTTCCCCAGTCTCAGTGCCCCAGTCTCAGTGCCCCAGTCTCATTGCCCCAGTCTCTGTGCCCCAGTCTCAGTGCCCCAGTCTCAGTGCCCCAGTCTCTGTTCCCCAGTCTCTGTGCCCCAGTCTCAGTGCCCCAGTCTCTGTTCCCCAGTCTCAGTGCCCCAGTCTCAGTGCCCCAGTCTCTGTTCCCCAGTCTCAGTGCCCCAGTCTCAGTGCCCCAGTCTCAGTGCCCCAGTCTCATTGCCCCAGTCTCTGTTCCCCAGTCTCAGTGCCCCAGTCTCTGTGCCCCAGTCTCAGTGCCCCAGTCTCTGTTCCCCAGTCTCTGTTCCCCAGTCTCAGTGCCCCAGTCTCTGTTCCCCAGTCTCTGTTCCCCAGTCTCAGTGTCCCAGTCTCAGTGCCCCAGTCTCTGTTCCCCAGTCTCAGTGTCCCAGTCTCAGTGCCCCAGTCTCTGTTCCCCAGTCTCTGTTCCCCAGTCTCAGTGCCCCAGTCTCTGTTCCCCAGTCTCAGTGTCCCAGTCTCAGTGCCCCAGTCTCAGTGCCCCAGTCTCTGTTCCCCAGTCTCTGTGCCCCAGTCTCTGTTCCCCAGTCTCTGTTCCCCAGTCTCAGTGTCCCAGTCTCAGTGCCCCAGTCTCTGTGCCCCAGTCTCAGTGCCCCAGTCTCAGTGCCCCAGTCTCTGTTCCCCAGTCTCAGTGCCCCAGTCTCAGTGCCCCAGTCTCTGTTCCCCAGTCTCAGTGCCCCAGTCTCTGTTCCCCAGTCTCAGTGCCCCAGTCTCTGTTCCCCAGTCTCTGTTCCCCAGTCTCAGTGCCCCAGTCTCAGTGCCCCAGTCTCAGTGCCCCAGTCTCTGTTCCCCAGTCTCTGTTCCCCAGTCTCTGTTCCCCAGTCTCAGTGCCCCAGTCTCAGTGCCCCAGTCTCTGTTCCCCAGTCTCAGTGCCCCAGTCTGTGCCCCAGTCTCTGTGCCCCAGTCTCTGTTCCCCAGTCTCTGTTCCCCAGTCTCAGTGCCCCAGTCTCAGTGCCCCAGTCTCAGTGCCCCAGTCTCTGTTCCCCAGTCTCTGTTCCCCAGTCTCTGTTCCCCAGTCTCAGTGCCCCAGTCTCTGTTCCCCAGTCTCTGTTCCCCAGTCTCTGTTCCCCAGTCTCAGTGCCCCAGTCTCAGTGCCCCAGTCTCTGTTCCCCAGTCTCAGTGCCCCAGTCTCAGTGCCCCAGTCTCAGTGCCCCAGTCTCTGTGCCCCAGTCTCTGTTCCCCAGTCTCTGTTCCCCAGTCTCTGTTCCCCAGTCTCTGTTCCCCAGTCTCAGTGCCCCAGTCTCAGTGCCCCAGTCTCAGTGCCCCAGTCTCTGTTCCCCAGTCTCTGTTCCCCAGTCTCTGTTCCCCAGTCTCAGTGCCCCAGTCTCTGTTCCCCAGTCTCTGTGCCCCAGTCTCTGTTCCCCAGTCTCTGTTCCCCAGTCTCAGTGCCCCAGTCTCTGTGCCCCAGTCTCAGTGCCCCAGTCTCTGTTCCCCAGTCTCTGTTCCCCAGTCTCTGTTCCCCAGTCTCTGTTCCCCAGTCTCAGTGCCCCAGTCTCTGTTCCCCAGTCTCAGTGCCCCAGTCTCTGTTCCCCAGTCTCTGTTCCCCAGTCTCTGTTCCCCAGTCTCAGTGCCCCAGTCTCTGTTCCCCAGTCTCTGTTCCCCAGTCTCTGTGCCCCAGTCTCTGTTCCCCAGTCTCTGTTCCCCAGTCTCTGTTCCCCAGTCTCTGTTCCCCAGTCTCAGTGCCCCAGTCTCTGTTCCCCAGTCTCTGTGCCCCAGTCTCTGTTCCCCAGTCTCTGTTCCCCAGTCTCTGTTCCCCAGTCTCAGTGCCCCAGTCTCTGTGCCCCAGTCTCTGTGCCCCAGTCTCAGTGCCCCAGTCTCATCTAAGGCCATCAGAAGACACCGTAATAGATTTACAGCGAGATATGTGATCTGGAAAATAAAATCGGAATTAGCCAAGCTTGGTTGTCATGTGGATACATGCCACAGCATGACCCCGCCTCTCCACAGCATGTGACATTTCACATCCAGATTTAGATTTTTACTGGCTGTGACATTTGAATGGATTGAACGATGTAAAAGAAATGCTGACGTGAGCCAAGGCTCTGGGGGTGTCTCAGCCAAACTCCTGTCTGTGGTGATAAAACTACTTTGCAAGCACAGACTGATCATTTAAAGCACTCTTAAAATGTATTGGATCAGCAGTTGCTATCCGATCCCCCCCAAGGCCCTGCTAAAATACAAAATGTACAATAACAGTTTTATAATGACAGTTTCTTCAACTGCTTAATGACATCTGTCAGTTAATAACAGTATATCAGGGGGCTTCAACTCCTGTTCTGGACAGCCCATCCACATGGTGTGCAGGCTTTTAATCCATCCCAGCACTAACATAACCTTCAATTTAGCCCTTAATTACTAGAAATCAGGTTGGGATTCCTGTGAGTTGGGAGCCATTAGCCAATGAAGAAGAATAGAATTAACGACTCTAAAATGGAGATCGCCTCAATGGCACTGCCTAGGCTCTGGGGTGTCTCAGGCCAACTACTTCACAGGTCATTTTACAGAACAAAATGTATTGGATCAGCAGTTACTATCCGATCCCCCCAAGGCCCTGCTAAAATACAAAATGTACAATAACCATTTTACAATGACAGTTTACTCAACTGCTTAATGACATCTGTCAGTTAATAACAGTATATCAGGGGGCTTCAACTCCTCTTCTGGACAGCCCATCCACATGGTGTGCAGGCTTTTAATCCATCCCAGCAATAACACAGCAGCGTCAGATAAATCAAATTATCATAATCTTCAATTTAGCCATGAATTACTTGAAATCAGGTTCAGTATGTTAGGCTGCGTATAGACAGGCAGACCAAATTCAGATTTTTTTCCCCCCAACATTTTTGACCAATCAGAACATCTCTGAAAAGGATCTGATGTGAAATTGTCTGTTGTGATTGATTAAAAGACCAGTGAGAGAGTTCTATGAATGTCCAGGGCCCCGGGTGATGCGGGTTAGGGTTGACTGCATTCGTTTTGGAACCAGGCTGCCTCTCGTGCATGAGCCAGGTGCCCCATTGTGGCCGACGGCAACGTTGGCTCAAAACTAC
>NW_027012968.1:0-17627 GCF_036934945.1 Oncorhynchus masou masou
CCCAGTCTATCCTCCCCTATCTCCCAGACTAGCCCAGTCTATCCTCCCTATCTCCCAGACTAGCCCAGTCTATCCTCCCCATCTCTGCACTGTAGCCTCCAGCCCGGTCCTCCCCAGCCTCCCAGGCATCTGTCGAAGATCCCTTCCCTGTCTCCCAGACTCAGCCTCCAGTCTATCCTCCCCTATCTCCCAGATTCTAAGCCCAGTTCTATCCTCCCCTAGTCTCCCAGACTAGCCCAGTCTATCCTTCCCTATATCCCAGACTAGTCTATCTTCCCCCTATCTCCCAGTCTATCCTTCCCCATCTCCCAGACTAGCCCAGTTTATCCTTCCCTATATCCCAGACTAGCCCAGTCTATCCTTCCCCCTATCCCCTATCTCCCTATAGACTAGCCCAGTCTATCCTCCCTATATCCCAGACTAGCCCAGTCTATCCTCCCCTATCTCCCAGACTAGCCCAGTCTATCCTCCCCTATCTCCCAGACTAGCCCAGTCTATCCTCCCCTATCTCCCAGACTAGCCCAGTCTATCAGACTCCCTATCTCCCAGACTAGCCCAGTCTATCCTCCCTATCTCCCAGACTAGCCCAGTCTATCCTCCCCTATCTCCCAGACTAGCCCAGTCTATCCTCCCCTATCTCCCAGACTAGGCCAGTCTATCCTCCCTATATCCCAGACTAGCCCAGTCTATCCTCCCTATCTCCCAGACTAGCCCAGTCTATCCTCCCTATCTCCCAGACTAGCCCAGTCTATCCTCCCCTATCTCCCAGACTAGCCCAGTCTATCTCCCCTATCTCCCAGACTAGCCCAGTCTATCTTCCCCTATCTATCCTTCCCCTATATCCCAGACTAGCACAGTCTATCCCCTACACTATCTCCCAGTACATGGAGTTAGACTCGTCTATCCTACACTATCTCCCAGCTGCAGTATTACATTACCAGACCAGCTGTTCTCTCTGTGTTTTCCATTTATCTCTGTCTCTCTCTTCCTGTCTGTCTAGTGGTCTCAGACAGAGGGTGGGATGAGGCTCTGGAACCTGTGCCTTTCTCTAGTCCAACCATCCATCCCATCTGTCTGTCTAACCCTGCCTAGAAACCAGCATAACTCTATCTCTCACTGAGCCCTAAGGATGAGGGAGTCAGATGAGGGTGGGAGGGGTGAAAAGTGAGAGACAAGGGAGAAGAGAGAGGGTGATGATATGTAGTGACAGAAGAGGGACTTGGCCCTGCTGCCAGAGAGGGGAGTGTCACAGGGCAAATAGCCAGGTCAGAGAGAGAGAGAGAGAGATGGTGGGAGGGGGAGGAGAGAGGGTAGATGAGAAAAGGAGAGGGGGAGATGGAATAGGAGCATAGATTGGGTGAGGGGAAGATTTCAAAGGAGATAGGAAAGGGGGAGAGGCTGGGCAGATGACAGGAAGGAGAAGAAGAGAAGAGATAACTTCCTGTGTATGAACAGCAGTCTGTGTGTGCGAGCATGCCTACGTAATTCTGTGTGAGCACATGCACAAAATGTCTCCCACCTTTGTCTCCCCACAAACTGTTCAGCCACAGCTATTGTTGTTAATGTGTGTAAAGATGCTCACGTGTCCTGCCAGACATTTAACACTGTGTCTACTCCACAGAGCCTGACCAGACACAAAACACACACATACAACCATGTATTGATCTCTGCCCCCATAGAGGAATTCATGGACACCCATGTCCAGTTCAGTCCAGCAGTGACTGATTCCCTCTTCAATTACTGACCCTCACTCTCTGTGTTTCTGTGTACAGGATGTTCAGGTGCAGGGAGGGCCTGACCATTAATGGGGACAGGAGGACAACAGGATTCCATACTCACGTGTTTATGTTGTGTGTGTGTGTACCTCCTCCAGTGCTGTGTGATTTAAAGCCCCCTCACTCACCTGATTTCTGCGTGTTTATGTGGGGATGTGATTTAAAGCACTCACGTGTTTATGTTGTGTGTGTGTGTGTACCTCCTCCAGTGCTCTCAGTGTACCTCCTCCAGTGCTGGGTGATTTAAAGCCCCTGAATGAGGAGTGTGTGTGTACTCATGTGTTTATGTGTGTACCTCCTCCAGTGTTGGTGATTTGCATGTGTACCTCCCTAAGCCCCAGTGCTCAGTGTGATATAAAGCCCCTGAATGAGTGATTTAAAGCCCCTGAATGTGTGTACCTCCTCCAGTGCTGGGTGATTTAAAGCCCCTGAATGAGGAGTGTGTACCTCCTCCAGTGCTGGGTGATTTAAAGCCCCTGAATGAGGTGTGTGTACCTCCTCAGTGCTGGGTGTGTAAGCCCTGAATGAGGAGTGTGTGTACCTCTCCAGTGCTGGGTGATTTAAAGCCCCTGAATGAGGTGTGTGTACCTCCTCCAGTGCTGGGTGCCCCTGAATGAGGAGTGTGTGTACCTCCTCCAGATTTAAAGCCCTGAATGGGTGATTTAAAGCCCCTGAATGAGGAGTGTGTGTACCTCCTCCAGTGCTGGGTGATTTAAAGCCCCTGAATGAGGAGTGTGTGTATCTCCTCCAGTGCTGGGTGATTTAAAGCCCCTGAATGAGGAGTGTGTGCCCTTGTCCGCCCGTGGAAGCATGCAGTATTTCACCTCTCCAGTCACGGCTGCAGTAAGCATTTTCCTAGCCAGCGCAGCACAGTACAGCACATTACAGCACTGTCAGGAGGCACACACAATGCACACAAATAAACAGAAAACACAGGACTGGGCGGGGCTTGGAAATGATTGACAAGTCCATATCGATCAATAAAAGGTCACGAGAGCAGGTAAACAATGATTGACATCTCTGTATCGACCAATGAGAAGTTGTGAGAGCATATAAACAATGCTAGGGGTGTGTGGCTATGTCTGGGGACCCTGTGTGAGGTATTTGTAGAGTGTGACAAAAGCGCTGAGGGGTTGAGAGGGGGGATGGTATTCAGCGTAACACCATGTGCTCCGTGAGTGAGGGAGGTCATGTCCATATGGGTACAGTGGAGAGAGACTGGTTCCTTCTATATTTATTCTGGGTTTAATGCACAGTCCTGTCAGTCCTATCTATCTGTCTAGGTGTATGCATTGGGGGTGTTGTTCTGTGGCCCACTTTTTCATGTTTTCTGAGCAAGAGAACATGGAACTGGGTTTCTCTCTCTCTCTCTTCGTCTCTCTCTTTCAATTTACAGGCTTTATTAGCATGGGGAACGTATGTTTACATTGCCAAAGCAAGTGAAATAGATCATAAATAAAAGTGAAATAAACAATAAAACATTAACAGTAAACATTACACTTACAAATAATAAAAGACATTACAAATGTCATGTTATGTCTATATACAGTGTTGTAATGATGTGCAAATAGTTAAAGTGCAAAAGGGAAAATAAATCAACATAAATATAGGTTGTATCTTTCTCTCTCTCCTTTTCTCTCTGTCTCTCTTTTTCTCTCACTTCTCTCTCCATCTCTCTCTCTTACTCCTTCTCTCTCTGTCTCTCTCTCACTCTCTTTCTCCTTTCTTTCTCTCTTTCTGTCTCTCTCGCCATCTCTCTCTCTCTCTTTCTCTCTCACTCCTCTTTCTATTTCTCTCTCACTCTTTCTGTCTATCTCGCCATTCTCTACCTCTCTTTCTGTCTATCTCGCCATGTCTCTCTTTCTCTCTCTTTCACTCCTCTCTCTCTCACTCCCCCTCTCTCTCTCCTCTCTCTCTCCCTCTCTCTCTCCGTCTTTCCCTCTCTCTGTCGCTCTCTCTATAACTCTCTCTTACTCCCTCTCTCTGTCTCTCTCTTCAACTCTCTGTCTCAGAATATTCTCTATCTTTTTATCTATCTCTAAGCAGTGTTTCTCATGTGCCCTAGGGAGTGTGATAGCTAGGAGAGTATGACGAGGTGAGTGAAGCAGAAGACAGGACTAGGGGGTTATACACAAGAGAGTGGGTGAATGAAGAAGTGAATAGGTGAGTTAGTGAGAGAGTGGTTTAGTGAGTATGTGAAGGAGGGAGTAAGTGTTATTGAATAGGTGATGAGCATCAGAGTGTAGGAGACCTGCGTGTGTGGGGATAAAAGGGATGTGAGGGCGTTGGATTGTGAATACTACAATTTACTATAGAATATCACAGTACTTACTACAGAATTCTAAACTGTAGTATACTATAGGATACTATACTACACACTGTAGTATCCCTCAATCATGGGTAATACTTACTATATCATGTTGTAGTATACTGGATAATACTACAGTAAAAACTACAGTATTACAGTGCATTCGTAAAAGTATTCAGACCGCCTAAATTACAGCCTTATTATAAAATAGATTCAATTCAAAATGTTCCTCATCAATCTAAACACAATAACCCATGAATAAAACAGGGTTTAAGATTTTTTTGCAAAAAAAAAATACCTTATTACATAAGTATTCAGACCCTTTGCTTTGAGACTCGAAATTGAGCTCAGGTGCATCCTGTTTCCATTGATCATCCTTAAGATGTTTCTACACTTGATTGTAGTCAACCTGTGGTAAATTCAATTGATTGGACATGATTTGGAAAGGCACCTGTCTATCTACAGTGGCTTGCGAAAGTATTCACCCCCTTGGCATTTTTCCTATTTTGTTGCGTTACAAACTGGAATTACAATATATTTTTGGGGGGTTTGTATCATTTGATTTACACAACATGCCTATGACTTTGAAGATTCAACATATTTTTTATTGTGAAACAAACATGAAATAAGACAAAAAAACTAAACTTGAGCATGCATAACTATTCACCCCCTCCCCCCAAAGTCTATAATTTGTAGTGCCACCCTTTGCACCAATTACAGCTGCAAGTCTCTTGGGATATGTCTCTATAAGCTTGGCACATCTAGCCAATGGTATGTTTGCCCATTCTTCAAGGCAAAACTTCTCCAGCTCCTTCAAGTTGGATGGGTTCCGCTGGTGTACAGAAATCTTTAAGTCATTCCACAGATTGTCAACTGGATTGAGGTCTGGGCTATGACTAGGCCATTCCAAGACATTTAAATGTTTCCCCTTAAACCACCCGAGTGTCGCTTTAGCAGCATGCTTAGGGTCATTGTCCTGCTGGAAGGTGAACCTCTGTCCCAATCTCAAATCTCTTGATGACTGAAACAGGTTTCCCCCAAGAATTTCCCTGTATTTAGCTCCGTTCATCATTCCTTCAATTCTGACCAGTTTCCCAGTCCCTGCCGATGAAAAACATCCCCACAGCATGATGCTGCCACCACGCTTCACTGTGGGGATGTGTTCTCCGGGGTGTTGAGAAGGAAACCTGTTTCAGTCTTCAAGACAATTGGATATGACCGAAAGGGGGTACGTGTATTCCATTTTTTTGTCAAATGGGTATAATGTGTATGTATATAATGTATAATAGTAATATTTAAATTACTAAGTTGGGCCATTTTGTTTACATTTATTTAAAATTGCATCGGGGTGCTTCTGGGGGATTCTGGTAAGATGCCAAAGAAAAGTCTGCTGAATTCCGGCAGATGGAAAAGACCTGATGGACTTGGGCCGATTCTGGGCAGTCATTCATTTTGAGGACGTCCTCTAGGTGTGGATGTTCTCCCCATCAAAGGCCATTCCGGGTCGATTCAATCAGTTCCAGCCCCCGGAAGAGCTCCACTTCTGGGCCAATTCCTCATCGCTAGCTGGGGTGTGTGTGTACAGTATGTCAGTAATGACATTCGTGCATGTGGGTCTGATTCTGGGTCCTTGTGTGTGTGTGTGTGTGTGTGCGTTCGTAACTATGTGCATGCATCCGTGTCTTAATGTGTGTGTGTCTGAGTGTTGGGACGTGAGTGAGTGACATCAGCACCTAGAGGAGCGTGACGGTAGCTGGGGGCAGCAGGAGAACATGGGTAATATAACACGCCTTCTCTTCTTTATAGATCCCCCTTGGCCCCTTAGCCCCGGCTACTGTTACACAGATGACAAACACACACGGCCTGCTGTTCTCACTCTCTCACTTAACTCTTTCCCTTCTGTCTGTCTGTCTGTCTGTCTGTCTGTCTGTCTGTCTGTCTGTCTGTCTGTCTGTCTGTCTGTCTGTCTGTCTCTGTTTCTCTCTCTCTTCTTCTCCCCCTCATCTCATTTGTCGTACCACACATTCCCTCTGCTCTGGAGTGCGTCACATGTCCAGTAAACACTCACCCAACGTCACCTGTCCCTCAGAGACCTGACCAACTGCTGGGCAGTGGGTGGGAGGAGAGGAGGGGGGTGGACAGTTGTTGTCAACGTATCTCTGATTTCTTTTGCCCCCACCTTTCTCAATTCACCCTTTACCCTTTTCTCAGTTCTACCCTATGGTTCTTCTTCTCTACCCTGGTTTCCCCACAACCCTTCCTCTCTCTGCTCTCCTCTCCCCAACCTTTCCTTTCTCCCTCTCTCCTGTCCCCAACCTGCCTACCTCTTTCCATCTCTGCCCTCCTCTGTCCCATCCTCTCCCCCACCCCTCTTCCTGGACCTAAAGCTCCCCTGACCTTTCCTTTCTCCCCTCTCCTGTCCCCAACCTGCCTACCTCCCATCTCTGCCCTCCTCTGTCCCATCCCCATTCCCTCTCCCCCACCCCTCTCTCCCACTGGACCTAAAGCTCCCCTGACCTTTCCTTTCTCCCTCTCTCCTGTCCCCAACCTGCCTACCTCTTTCCATCTCTGCCCTCCTCTGTCCCATCCCCATTCCCTCTCCCCCACCCCTCTCTCCCACTGGACCTAAAGCTCCCCTGACCTTTCCTTTCTCCCTCTCTCCTGTCCCCAACCTGCCTACCTCTTTCCATCTCTGCCCTCCTCTGTCCCATCCCCATTCCCTCTCCCCCACCCCTCTCTCCCACTGGACCTAAAGCTCCCCTGACCTTTCCTTTCTCCCTCTCTCCTGTCCCCAACCTGCCTGCCTCTTTCCATCTCTACCCTCCTCTGTCCCATCCCCATTCCCTCTCCCCCACCCCTCTCTCCCACTCGACCTAAAGCTCCCCTGACCTTTCCTTTCTCCCTCTCTCCTGTCCCCAACCTGCCTACCTCTTTCCATCTCTATCTCTGTCCCATCCCCATTCCCTCTCCCCCACCCCCTCTCCCCTGGACCTAAAGCTCCCCTGACCTTTCCTTTCTCCTCTCTCCTGTCCCCAACCTGCCTACCTCTTTCCATCTCTGCCCTCCTCTGTCCCATCCCCATTCCCTCTCCCCCACCCCTCTCTCCCACTCGACCTAAAGCTCCCCTGACCTTTCCTTTCTCCCTCTCTCCTGTCCCCAACCTGCCTACCTCTTTCCATCTCTGCCCTCCTCTGTCCCATCCCCATTCCCTCTCCCCCACCCCTCTCTCCCACTGGACCTAAAGCTCCCCTGACCTTTCCTTTCTCCCTATCTCCTGTCCCCAACCTGCCTACCTCTTTCCATCTCTGCCCTCCTCTGTCCCATCCCCATTCCCTCTCCCCCACCCCTCTCTCCCACTGGACCTAAAGCTCCCCTGACCTTTCCTTTCTCCCTCTCTCCTGTCCCCAACCTTCCTACCTCTTTCCATCTCTCCCCTCCTCTGTCCCATCCCCATTCCCTCTCCCCCACCCCTCTCTCCCACTGGACCTAAAGCTCCCCTGACCTTTCCTTTCTCCCTCTCTCCTGTCCCCAACCTGCCTACCTCTTTCCATCTCTCCCCTCCTCTGTCCCATCCCCATTCCCTCTCCCCCACCCCTCTCTCCCACTGGAACTAAAGCTCCCTTGACCTTTCCCCAGCTCCATGGCCTGCCCACCATCGCCCCCTCACTCTGATCACACTGACGACCCTTGAAGCCTCGGCCAGGGGGAAATACTGACTCTGTTACATCACATTCTCCATTACTCTGCCAAGCTGTAGAGCATTATGTGTATCTTTGTGTATGTCTGTGTGTTGGTTCTGTGTGTGTTTCCTCGTGTGCATCTCACCCCCTTTGTGTTGTCTGTCATTACCCTTTGATGAGGAGGTGACATGAGAGCCTCCTGTTCCTTTCAGCACCCTCTCAGACGTGTGTGAGTATATATAAACGGCACGACCGTTTACGGAGAGTTCTTTTCTTAAACGTTTTGCCCAATTGTTTACACACTAAAACTGGCTAACGAGGCACAATGACCCACACTTTTAACTCATTTAGCAGAACCAGACACCAGATCTACATTACTACTGGCCCATGTTTTACACTCAGATTGCACTTGTATAACAAACATTTGGCAAAACACAACACACAATTCTCTAGGTTAGGTTATTGAAAACCGTGCCATCTTCCATAACATCAGAGGGAGCTTATCAACCACAGCCTCCATCCTTAAGAAACACCATCTCCGGATGAAGCAAATCTACAGAGTCCCATTTGAAAGGAATTCCCAGAGTGAAGGATATACGGTGTGCAAGTAAGCAATGTAGTAGTACTACACTCTTGAAACATTAGAGATGTTTCCAGTGAACTTTACTATACAGCAATTACAGTATTTACTGTCATTTCAGAGAATCATGGAGTTGGATGGAAGTCCCATCCCTCAGGAACTCGTATTCATAGATGAGGATTCAATTTAGCAAAGATGAGGAGGAGAGGAAGGAAGATCATTGGTCAACGCGCCATTATTGAGGTACTGTACCTGGCCAGCGCTGGGGAAATGTCACCATATGAGCCTCAATGGGGTTCTCCACTGCCATGCCACCCTTGGACCATACAACAATGCCCATCTCCTTCATTTCCTGAACACCTTTTCAGCCAGAGCAGAGCGGGCCAGGTGATCCTGAGCGGCAAATATATGTTCTAATTTGGGACAAGGTTTCCATCTGGCTGCTCAGATCCGCAACTGGTTCCATGACCATCCCAGGTTTGCAGTTCTCTATCTCCCACCATATTCCCCAGTTCTAAACCCCACTGAGCAGTTGTTTTCAGCATGGCGGTGGAAGGTGTATGGCCTTTCTCCAGGCCACTGAGGAGGCCTGTGGTGCCATTCCAGCAGAGTCCTGTCAGGGCTGTTTTTAAGGGAAGCTATGAGATGTGAAAAAAGGAACAAGTTGACACCTTGTAATCAAATCAAATCAAAGTTTATTTGTCACGTGTGCCGAATACAACAGGTGTAGGTAGACCTTACAGTGAAATGCTTACTTACAGGCTCTAACCAACAGTGCACTTTTAAAAAGTATTAGGTGAACAATAGATAAGTAAAGAAATAAAAACAACAGTAAAAAAGACAGTGAAAAATAACAGTAGTGAGGTTATGTACAGTAGCGAGGCTATAACAGTAGCGAGGCTATAACAGTAGCGAGGCTATAACAGTAGCGAGGCTATAACAGTAGCAAGGCAATATACAGTAGTGAGGCTATAACAGTAGCGAGGCTATATACAGTAGCGAGGCTATAACAGTAGCGAGGCTATAACAGTAGCAAGGCTATATAGAGTAGTGAGGCTATAACAGTAGCAAGGCTATATACAGTAGTGAGGCCATAACAGTAGCGAGACTATAACAGTAGCGAGGCTATATACAGTAGCGAGGCTATAACAGTAGCAAGGATATAACAGTAGCGAGGCTATATACAGTAGCGAGGCTATATACAGTAGGGAGGCTATAACAGTAGCGAGGCTATAACAGTAGCGAGACTATATACAGTAGCGAGGCTATATACAATAGCGAGGCTATAACAGTAGCGAGGCTATATACAGTAGCGAGGCTATATACAGTAGCAAGGCTATAACAGTAGCGAGGCTATATACAATAGCGAGGCTATAACAGTAGCGAGGCTATATACAGTAGCGAGGCTATATACAGTAGCGAGGCTATAACAGTAGCGAGGCTATAACAGTAGCGAGGCTATAACAGTAGCGAGGCTATAACAGTAGCGACTCTATATACAGTAGCGAGGCTATATACAATAGCGAGGCTATAACAGTAGCGAGGCTATATACAGTAGCGAGGCTATATACAGTAGCGAGGCTATATACAGTAGCGAGGCTATAACAGTAGCGAGGCTATAACAGTAGCGAGCTGTATACATTAGCGAGGCTATAACAGTAGCTGTATACAGTAGCGAGGCTATAACAGTAGCGAGGCTATATACAGTAGCGAGGCTATATACAGTAGTGAGGCTATAACAGTAGGGAGGCTATAACAGTAGGGGAGGCTATAACAGTAGCAAAGGCTATAACAGTAGCGAGGCTATAACATACGAGGCTATAACAGTAGCGAGGCTATAACAGTAGCGAGGCTATAACAGTAGCGAGGCTATATAGCGAGCTATAGCGAGGCTATATACAGTAGCGAGGCTATAACAGTAGCGAGGCTATATACAGTAGCGAGGCTATATACAGTAGCGAGGCTATAAACAGTAGCGAGGCTATATACAATAGCGAGGCTATAACAGTAGCGAGGCTATATACAGTAGCGAGGCTATATACAGTAGCGAGGCTATAACAGTAGCGAGGCTATAACAGTAGCGAGGCTATAACAGTAGCGACTCTATATACAGTAGCGAGGCTATATACAATAGCGAGGCTATAACAGTAGCGAGGCTATATACAGTAGCGAGGCTATATACAGTAGCGAGGCTATATACAGTAGCGAGGCTATAACAGTAGCGAGGCTATAACAGTAGCGAGGCTATAGCAGTAGAGAGGCTGTATACATTAGCGAGGCTATAACAGTAGCGAGGCTATATACAGTAGCGAGGCTATAACAGTAGCGAGGCTATATACAGTAGCGAGGCTATATACAGTAGCGAGGCTATATACAGTAGGGAGGCTATAACAGTATCGAGGCTATAACAGTAGCGAGGCTATATACAGTAGCGAGGCTATATACAGTAGCGAGGCTATAACAGTAGCGAGGCTATAACAGTAGCGAGGCTATATACAGTAGCGAGGCTATATACAGTAGCCAGGCTATATACAGTAGCGAGGCTATAACAGTAGCGAGGCTATAACAGTAGCGAGGCTATATACAGTAGCGAGGCTATAACAGTAGCGAGGCTATAACAGTAGCGATGCTATAACAGTAGCGAGGCTATATACAGTAGCGAGGCTATATACAGTTGCCAGGCTATACACAGTAGCGAGGCTATAACAGTAGCGAGGCTATAACAGTAGCGAGGCTATAACAGTAGCGAGGCTATATACAGTAGCGAGGCTATATACAGAAGCGAGGCTATATACAGTAGCGAGGCTATAACAGTAGCGAGGCTATAACAGTAGCCAGGCTATAACAGTAGCGAGGCTATAACAGTAGCGAGGCTATAACAGTAGCGAGGCTATAACAGTAGCGAGGCTATAACAGTAGCGAGGCTATATACAGTAGCGAGACTATAACAGTAGCGAGGCTATATACAGTAGAGAGGCTATATACAGTAGCGAGGCTATATACAGTAGCCAGGCTATATACAGTAGCCAGGCTTTAACAGTAGCGAGGCTATAACAGTAGCGAGGCTATAACAGTATCGAGGCTATAACAGTAGCGAGGCTATATACAGTAGCGAGACTATAACAGTAGCGAGGCTATAACAGTAGCGAGGCTATAACAGTAGCGAGGCTATAACAGTAGCGAGGCTATAACAGTAGCGAGACTATAACAGTAGCGAAGCTATAACAGTAGCGAGGCTATATACAGTAGCGAGGCTATATACAGTGGCGAGGCTATATACAGTTGCCAGGCTATACACAGTTGCCAGGCTATACACAGTAGCGAGGCTATAACAGTAGCGAGGCTATAACAGTAGCGAGGCTATATACAGAAGCGAGGCTATATACAGTAGCGAGGCTATAACAGTAGCGAGGCTATAACAGTAGCCAGGCTATAACAGTAGCGAGGCTATAACAGTAGCGAGGCTATAACAGTCGCGAGGCTATAACAGTAGCGAGGCTATAACAGTAGCGAGGCTATATCAGTAGCGAGGCTATAACAGTAGCGAGGCTATATACAGTAGCGAGACTATAACAGTAGCGAGGCTATATACAGTAGAGAGGCTATATACAGTAGCGAGGCTATATACAGTAGCCAGGCTATATACAGTAGCCAGGCTTTAACAGTAGCGAGGCTATAACAGTAGCGAGGCTATAACAGTATCGAGGCTATAACAGTATCGAGGCTATAACAGTAGCGGGCTATATACAGTAGCGAGACTATAACAGTAGCGAGGCTATAACAGTAGCGAGGCTATAACAGTAGCGAGGCTATAACAGTAGCGAGGCTATAACAGTAGCGAGGCTATAACAGTAGCGAAGCTATAACAGTAGCGAGGCTATATACAGTAGCGAGGCTATATACAGTGGCGAGGCTATATACAGTTGCCAGGCTATACACAGTAGCGAGGCTATAACAGTAGCGAGGCTATAACAGTAGCGAGGCTATAACAGTAGCGAGGCTATAACAGTAGCGAGGCTATATACAGTAGCGAGGCTATATACAGAAGCGAGGCTATATACAGTAGCGAGGCTATAACAGTAGCGAGGCTATAACAGTAGCCAGGCTATAACAGTAGCGAGGCTATAACAGTCGCGAGGCTATAACAGTCGCGAGGCTATAACAGTAGCGAGGCTATATACAGTAGCGAGGCTATAACAGTAGCGAGGCTATAACAGTATACGGCTATAACAGTAGCGAGGCTATAACAGTAGCGAGGCTATAACAGTAGCGAGGCTATAACAGTCGCGAGGCTATAACAGTCGCGAGGCTATATACAGTAGCGAGGCTATAACAGTAGCGAGGCTATAACAGTAGCGAGGCTATAACAGTAGCGAGGCTATATACAGTAGCGAGACTATAACAGTAGCGAGGCTATAACAGTAGCGAAGCTATAACAGTAGCGAGGCTATATACAGTAGCGAGGCTATATACAGTGGCGAGGCTATAACAGTAGCGAGGCTATAACAGTAGCGAGGCTATAACAGTAGCGAGGCTATAACAGTAGCGAGACTATAACAGTAGCGAGACTATAACAGTAGCGAGGCTATAACAGTAGCGAGGCTATAACAGTAGCGAGGCTATATACAGTAGCCAGGCTATATATAGTAGCGAGGCTATATACAGTAGCGAGGCTATATACAGTTGCCAGGCTATACACAGTAGCGAGGCTATAACAGTAGCGAGGCTATAACAGTAGCGAGGCTATAACAGTAGCGAGGCTATAACAGTAGCGAGGCTATATACAGTAGCGAGGCTATAACAGAAGCGAGGCTATATACAGTAGCGAGGCTATAACAGTAGCGAGGCTATAACAGTCGCGAGGCTATAACAGTAGCGAGGCTATATACAGTAGCGAGGCTATAACAGTAGCGAGGCTATAACAGTAGCGAGACTATAACAGTAGCGAGGCTATAACAGTAGCGAGGCTATAACAGTAGCGAGGCTATAACAGTAGCGAGGCTATAACAGTAGCGAGGCTATAACAGTAGTGAGGCTATAACAGTAGCGAGGCTATATACAGGCACCGGTTTGTCGGGCTGATTGAGGTAGTATATACAGTGCCTTGCGAACGTATTTGGCCCCCTTGAACTTTGCGACCTTTTGCCACATTTCAGGCTTCAAACATAAAGATATAAAACTGTATTTTTTGTGAAGAATCAACAACAAGTGGGACACAATCATGAAGTGGAACGACATTTATTGGAGATTTCAAACTTTTTTAACAAATCAAAAACTGAAAAATTGGGCATGCAAAATTATTCAGCCCCTTTACTTTCTGTGCAGCAAACTCTCTCCAGAAGATAAGTGAGGATCTCTGAATGATCCAATGTTGACCTAAATGACTAATGATGATAAATACAATCCACCTGTGTGTAATCAAGTCTCTGTATAAATGCACCTGCACTGTGATAGTCTCAGAGGTCCGTTAAAAGCGCAGAGAGCATCATGAAGAACAAGGAACACACCAGGCAGGTCCGAGATACTGCTGTGAAGAAGTTTAAAGAGCTGGATTTGGATACAAAAAGATTTCACGTTTTAAACATCCCAATGAGCACTGTGCAAGCGATAATATTGAAATGGAAGGAGTATCAGACCACTGCAAATCTACCAAGACCTGGCCGTCCCTCTAAACTTTCAGCTCATACAGGAGGAGAAGAGATGCAGCCAAGAGGCCCATGATCACTTGGATGAACTGCAGAGTCTACAGCTGAGGTGGGAGACTTTGTCCATAGGACAACAATATATTGCACAAATCTGGCCTTTATGGAAGAGTGGCAAGAAGAAAGACATTTCTTAAAGATATCCATAAAAAGTGTTGTTTAAAGTTTCAAGCCACAAGCCACCTGGGAGACACACCAAACATGTGGAAGAAGGTGCTCTGGTCAGATGAAACCAAAATTGAACTTTTTGGCAACAATGCAAAACGTTATGTTTGGCGTAAAAGCAACACAGCTCATCACCCTGAACACACCATACCCACTGTCAAACATGGTGGTGGCAGCATCATGGTTTGGGCCTGCTTTTCTTCAGCAGGGACAGGGAAGATGGTTAAAATTGATGGGAAGGATGGATGGAGCCAAATACAGGACCATTCTGGAAGAAAACCTGATGGAGTCTGCAAAAGACCTGAGACTGGGACGGAGATTTGTCTTCCAACAAGACAATGATCCAAAACCTAAAACAAAATCTACAATGGAATGGTTAAAAAATAAACATATCCAGGTGTTAGAATGGCCAAGTCAAAGTCCAGACCTGAATCCAATCGAGAATCTGTGGAAAGAACTGAAAACTGCTGTTCACAAATGCTCTCCAACCAACCTCACTGAGCTCGAGCTGTTTTGCAAGGAGGAATGGGAAAAAATGTCAGTCTCTCGATGTGCAAAACTGATAGAGACATACCCCAAGCGACTTACAGCTGTAATCGGTGGCAGAATAATTTTGCACGCCCAATTTTTCAGTTTTTGATTTGTTAAAAAAGTTTGAAATATCCAATAAATGTCGTTCCACTTCATGATTGTGTCCTACTTGTTGTTGATTCTTCACAAAAAAATACAGTTTTATATCTTTATGTTTGAAGCCTGAAATGTGGCAAAAGGTCGCAAAGTTCAAGGGGGCCGAATACTTTCGCAAGGCACTGTACATGTAGATATGGTTAAAGTGACTATGCATATATGATGAACAGAGAGTAGCAGTAGCGTAAAAGAGGATTTGGCGGGTGGTGGGACACAATGCAGATAGACCGGTTAGCCAATGTGCAGGAGCACTGGTTGGTCGGGCTAATTGAGGTAGTATGTACGTGAATGTATTAAATGTATAGTTAGTGGTCTGGGTTGCCATTTGATTAGCTGTTCAGGAGTCTTATGGCTTGTGGGTAAAAGCTGTTGAGAAGCCTTTTGGTCCTAGACTTGGCGCTCCGGTACCGCTTGCCATGCGGTAGTAGAGAGAACAGTCTATGGCAGGGGCGGGTGATTTTTAGGGCCTTCCTCTGACACCGCCTGGTGTAGAGGTCCTAGATGGCAGGCTGCTGAGCCCCAGTGATGTACTGGGCTGTACGCACTACCCTCTGTAGTGCCTTGCGGTCAGAGGCCGAGCAGTTGCTGTACCAGGCAGTGACGCAAATGAAAGAAATGCAGATGCCCAAAATAAGAAGGCCAAAATAGCTATATGAGCATTAATGGTATACTGTAGCTCATTAATGGTATACTGTAGCTCATTAATGGTATACTGTAGCTCATTAATGGTATACTGTAGCTCATTTAAGGTGCACCATAAAAACATACAGATTATTATTAATATATATCCTAGATTATAAATCACCAACCCTAAATGTTCTGACATGTATGAGGTGTGTGTACTGAAGTGACCAACACTTTGTTTTTCCTCAACAATAGGAGTCCTGAAGTGTCCATCTGGAAAACAGTGTCAGAGGTGTGGGCTTCCTCTTTTATTTGAAGGTGTGCATGAGTGTGTGCATGTATCACCCTCAGACCTCTCAGCTGTAACCTACGTCTGTTTGTATTGGGCTACTTTGCAGACACGGGCAACTTGACTTTCCATATAGGGCCTACAAGGAGTGAGAACACAATGTGTTGTTTACAGTATGAGTAGTCTGCCAGTGGATGCGATGTATGGCATGGTAATAGAGATATGGCAGTCACTATGCTACAGTCTGCACTGTGGAATGGGCTGACGTCATATCATTAGTAGGCAGAGATAAGGGATATCAGCAGGCCTGAGGTCACCAGCCATTAGCCCTGACAGACAGGGTAGGGTTGACATGCAGCAGGAGACGCCCAGCCAAACCAGTGTCACACTGACATGTCAACACCTAGGGATGTGCCTGGAATGTTAATGTATGGATTGGACTGAGGTTGTGACTCTCTCTCTATCACGTTGTCTCTCGTTCTCTTACTTTCTCTATGTCATGATGGACTGAGGTTGTGACTCTCTCTCTATCACGTTGTCTCTCGTTCTCTTACTTTCTCTATGTCATGATGGACTGAGGTTGTGACTCTCTCTCTATCACAATGTCTCTCGTTCTCTTACTTTCTCTATGTCATGATGGACTGAGGTTGTGACTCTCTATCACGATGTCTCTCGTTCTCTTACTTTCTCTATGTCATGAGGACTGAGTGTGACTCTTTCTCTATCTCTCTCTCTTCATAACATGTTCTTGAGTAAAATGAGTCTCTGTCTTTGTGTTCTCTATGAGTTTCTCTCTGCTTATTTCTTGCCCTTTCTCAGTAATATAACACGTTCACCCGCTCATGTCTATTATGGTGTGGTTGTGTCATAGAGACACTGCTTTGAGGTAACATCTGCTAGTCTGCATTACCCCTGGAATGGGGTATGAAGTTCATACATTCAATGCTGCAGGGCTCAACTGAAAAAGTGAAAGTACACACCCCCCCCAACCCCGTAGAGCAATGAAGAGTTCAATCTGACCGTCCCTCCCATGCAACCGTGTGCTGTTTGGGAGATATTATATACATATCCGACTCCAAGGAATGCAGAACATTGCTGACTACATGTATTTTTTCAACACAGGCTTGGATCATATTGGAAAATGCAATTCAATACATGCAGACTAAAAAGCTGAGGCAACTGCTTAGCCTAAAAATATGTACAAGGATTTAAGAGAAAGACGGTATCAGAATCTGTTTGGCTCTAAGCTCATACAGGAGGCCTGATATCCCTGGCTTCTGAATTTCATACAAATACATGTGGAAGGTGGACCCAAATGTGAGCACAGACACACATAGAGAAACACACATGCAAACAATCTTATCCCTAACACAATCTCTCTCTCTCTCTCTCTCTCTCTCTCTCTCTCTCTCTCTCTCTCTCTCTCTCTCTCTCTATGGCCTATGGTATGATGTGTTTAGTGTGCAGTGTTGAGTGCTGTGTAGTGTACTTGTGGTGAGACTGTGTGATATATCTCTGACAGGGAGGCAGACATGAGAGCAGAACCCCTGAGTCTGCAAATCATTTACCGTAAGACTTTTTACCACTTACTATACATCATTATCACCACTACAGGAGAGAACTATACATCATTATCACTACTACAGGAGAGAACTATACATCATTCTCACTACTACAGGAGAGAACAATACATCATTCTCACTACTACAGGAGAGAACTATACATCATCATCACTACTACAGTAGAGAACTATACATCATTCTCACTACTACAGGAGAGAACTGTACATCATTCTCACTACTACAGGAGAGAACTAT
>NW_027012969.1:0-42500 GCF_036934945.1 Oncorhynchus masou masou
GAACTGGGTTTCAGGTCTGAGGGGCAGAGGGTAACTGGGTCTGTCAGTATCAGAGTAGCTGGATCTGTCAGTAACAGTATCAGAGTAGCTGGGTCTGTCAGTATCAGAGTAGCTGGATCTGTCAGTAACAGTATCAGAGTAACTGGGTCTGTCAGTAACAGAGTAGCTGGGTCTGTCAGTATCAGAGTAGCTGGGTCTGTCAGTATCAGAGTAGCTGGGCCTGTCAGTAACAGAGTAGCTGGGTCTGTCAGTAACAGAGTCTGTCAGTAACAGAGTAGGGTCTGTCAGTAACAGAGTAGCTGGGTCTGTCAGTAACAGAGTAGCTGGGTCTGTCAGTATCAGAGTAGCTGGGTCTGTCAGTAACAGAGTAGCTGGGTCTGTCAGTATCAGAGTAGCTGGGTCTGTCAGTAACAGAGTAGCTGGGTCTGTCAGTAACAGAGTAGCTGGGTCTGTCAGTAACAGAGTAGCTGGGTCTGTCAGTAACAGAGTAGCTGGGTCTGTCAGTATCAGAGTAGCTGGGTCTGTCAGTAACAGAGTATCTGGGTCTGTCAGTATCAGAGTAGCTGGGTCTGTCAGTATCAGTATCAGAGTAGCTGGGTCTGTCAGTAACAGAGTAGCTGGGTCTGTCAGTAACAGAGTAGCTGGGTCTGTCAGTAACAGAGTAACTGGGTCTGTCAGTAACAGAGTAACTGGGTCTGTCAGTAACAGAGTAGCTGGGTCTGTCAGTAAAAGAGTATCTGGGTCTGTCAGTATCAGAGTAGCTGGGTCTGTCAGTAACAGTATCAGAGTAGCTGGGTCTGTCAGTAACAGTATCAGAGTAGCTGGGTCTGTCAGTATCAGAGTAGCTGGGTCTGTCAGTATCAGAGTAGCTGGGTCTGTCAGTAACAGAGTAACTGGGTCTGTCAGTATCAGTATCAGAGTAGCTGGGTCTGTCAGTAACAGAGTAGCTGGGTCTGTCAGTATCAGAGCAGCTGGGTCTGTCAGTAACAGTATCAGAGTAACTGGGTCTGTCAGTATCAGTATCAGAGTAACTGGGTCTGTCAGTAACAGTATCAGAGTAGCTGGGTCTGTCAGTATCAGAGTAGCTGGGTCTGTCAGTAACAGTATCAGAGTAGCTTGGTCTGTAACAGAGTAGCTGGGTCTGTCAGTAACAGAGTAGCTGGGTCTGTCAGTATCAGAGTAGCTGGGTCTGTCAGTAACAGAGTATCTGGGTCTGTCAGTATCAGAGTAGCTGGGTCTGTCAGTATCAGAGTAGCTGGGTCTGTCAGTATCAGTATCAGAGTAGCTGGGTCTGTCAGTAACAGAGTAGCTGGGTCTGTCAGTATCAGAGTAGCTGGGTCTGTCAGTAACAGTATCAGAGTAGCTGGGTCTGTCAGTAACAGAGTAACTGGGTCTGTCAGTATCAGAGTAGCTGGGTCTGTCAGTATCAGAGTAGCTGGGTCTGTCAGTAACAGTATCAGAGTAGCTGGGTCTGTCAGTAACAGAGTAACTGGGTCTGTCAGTATCAGAGTAGCTGGGTCTGTCAGTAACAGTATCAGAGTAGCTGGGTCTGTCAGTAACAGTATCAGAGTAGCTGGGTCTGTCAGTATCAGAGTAGCTGGTTCTGTCAGTAACAGTATCAGAGTAGCTGGGTCTGTCAGTATCAGAGTAGCTGGGTCTGTCAGTATCAGAGTAGCTGGGTCTGTCAGTATCAGAGTAGCTGGGTCTGTCAGTAACAGAGTAGCTGGGTCTGTCAGTAACAGAGTAGCTGGGTCTGTCAGTAACAGAGTAGCTGGGTCTGTCAGTAACAGAGTAGCTGGGTCTGTCAGTATCAGAGTAGCTGGGTCTGTCAGTATCAGAGTAGCTGGGTCTGTCAGTAACAGAGTAGCTGGGTCTGTCAGTAACAGAGTAGCTGGGTCTGTCAGTATCAGAGTAACTGGGTCTGTCAGTATCAGAGTAACTGGGTCTGTCAGTATCAGAGTAGCTGGGTCTGTCAGTAACAGAGTATCTGGGTCTGTCAGTATCAGAGTAGCTGGGTCTGTCAGTAACAGAGTAGCTGGGTCTGTCAGTATCAGAGTAACTGGGTCTGTCAGTAACAGTATCAGAGTAACTGGGTCTGTCAGTAACAGTATCAGAGTAGCTGGGTCTGTCAGTAACAGTATCAGAGTAGCTGGGTCTGTCAGTATCAGAGTAACTGGGTCTGTCAGTAACAGAGTAACTGGGTCTCTCTCTCTGTGTGTCTCTCTCTCTCTCTCTCTCTCTGTCTCTCTCTCTCTCTGTCTCTCTCTCTGTGTCTCCCTCTCTCTCTCTGCCCCCCTCTCTCTCTCTGACTCCCCCTCCCTCTCTCTCTGGTCTCCCCTCTCTCTCTCTGACTCCCCCTCCCTCTCTCTCTGGTCTCCCCTCTCTCTCTTTCCAGAGACATCAACACACACACACACACACACACAGCGTAAGCCACAGTAGGTGACCAAGTGACGTGTGACAGTGATGGAAAACAATTGTGGTTTCTGCAGGTCTGCACCAAACCACCCCCCCCCCCCTCCCAGAGGACAGAGAGGCAGAGGTAACACACACACACACACACACACACACACACACACACACACACAAACATTTGCAGGGCCACAGTAGCGCTGGTGAAGCATTTGACACGTGACAAGAAGATAGAACTGGTTGTGGTTTGTACAGACTTAAATAGCATTTAACCCCTCAGTCCTCACCTCTAACCTGAAACCCAGTTCCCCCTTAACCCCTCAGTCCTCCCCTCTAACCTGAAACCTGTTCCCCCTTACCCCCTCAGTCCTCCCCTCTAACCTGAAACCCAGTTCCCCCTTAACCCCTCAGTCCTCACCTCTAACCTGAAACCCAGTTCCCCCTTAACCCCTCAGTCCTCCCCTCTAACCTGAAACCCAGTCCCCCTTAACCCCTCAGTCCTCACCTCTAACCTGAAACCCAGTTCCCCCTTAACCCCTCAGTCCTCCCCTCTAACCTGAAACCCAGTTCCCCCTTACCCCCTCAGTCCTCACCTCTAACCTGAAACCCAGTTCCCCCTTAACCCCTCAGTCCTCCCCTCAGACCTGAAACCCAGTTCCCCCTTAACCCCTCAGTCCTCCCCTCAGACCTGAAACCCAGTTCCCCCTTAACCCCTCAGTCCTCCCCTCAGTCCTGAAACCCAGTTCCCCCTTAACCCCTCAGTCCTCCCCTCAGACCTGAAACCCAGTTCCCCCTTAACCCCTCAGTCCTCCCCTCAGACCTGAAACCCAGTTCCCCCTTAACCCCTCAGTCCTCCCCTCAGACCTGAAACCCAGTTCCCCCTTAACCCCTCAGTCCTCCCCTCAGTCCTGAAACCCAGTTCCCCCTTAACCCCTCAGTCCTCCCCTCAGACCTGAAACCCAGTTCCCCTTAACCCCTCAGTCCTCCCCTCAGACCTGAAACCCAGTTCCCCCTTAACCCCTCAGTCCTCCCCTCAGACCTGAAACCCAGTTCCCCCTTAACCCCTCAGTCCTCCCCTCAGTCCTGAAACCCAGTTCCCCCTTAACCCCTCAGTCTGATATTATGATGTTGGCATTACAGTACTCATATAAGAGCTAGTCATTGATTGGCTGAGAGAACACACTCAGTACACAGGAAACCCACACTGACTTCCTGTTGTTGTTGCCATGGTGATGTCATTCAACCTGAGGAAGAGAGTCCAAACATTGTTATTACAAGTTCATGTGTCACATAAATCTCTCCCCTTCACACATATTGACCAGAGTGTGGATGTTAACTGATTGTCCACTGTTCATTGATAAACACAGAGATCATTCATCTGATTGTTGTAACAAGTACTGTTTAACACTGGGTATATAGCACATACTCCAATGCATCTTGGGTATTGTAGTTAACTTTTATCTCCACCATAGTTAAGTGTTGTAAATACAAAGATCCATCATGAAAAGTAACATAGATTCAGAATCTCTCGTCATGTTGTGTCCTGTGACCTCGTGGGTCTCCATGACAACAGTGTTGTGGTGTGAACCACTGGACCAGGGACAACAACTGTCTTTTCCTGTTTAAAGAGGAACCAAGATGTCAGTCTCTAAAAGTCACACCCCCTAAACTAGATGATATCATAACTAGTTCATATCGACTGGCTCAGGATTTCTACTGTTATTCTAATCCAGTAAACTACAGGTTTGATGCGTTCTGACTAAAGCTGATTGGCCAACTTTAGGCCTCTGTCTCTTAAGATTTACTTCAAAGTTCAAAATCAGTAATCACAATGTAATCTGCATAGATAGGATGTTTTGAGTTTGCCTTTTAAAAGATGTTGAATTGATCGCAATCTGATGCCCATCAGTGTTTGTAAACCACCACAAAGAAGCAGATATTTTCCATTGACGTCCCCTTTGTTGTGAAACCTGTCGACCTCGATGCTCGACCCTCCTCTTCCTGTCACAACATGGGTTTCAGAGAAAAGGACCTCGAGCTGAAAACTTTCCACTCGATCGAACCAATCGCTGCTCGTATGTCCTTTCATGGTAAAGTACATCTAGTCATGAACACGGAAATAAGCAGCAAAGACCTTGTTACTCAACGACCCAGCTACTCTCTGACAGTCACCATCAGACCATCAGACCACGAGATGGACAGGCTGTGTATCGCTCTGATTACATTCTTATGTGAGTAACTTTTTACTGTGCCTTATAGCTGGATGATAGATGATTTCTTGATGTGGTTTTATGATTGAACAGATTTGTTATCTTATTATTGTGATGTTGTGATGACTGTGGAAAAGACAAGACGTTAATATTTTCACGAGGAGAAGTTTATGATGTCAAAATGACATTCTGTGATTCATCCTAACACTGTTCCTCTGCTACCTGTAGGTGCTGTTTCCTCCAGTCAGTTCATCCTAACACTGTTCCTCTGCTCCCTGTAGGTGCTGTTTCCTCCAGTCTGTTCATCCTAACACTGTTCCTCTGCTACCTGTAGGTGCTGTTTCCTCCAGTCAGTTCATCCTAACACTGTTCCTCTGCTCCCTGTAGGTGCTGTTTCCTCCAGTCAGTTCATCCTAACACTGTTCCTCTGCTACCTGTAGGTGCTGTTTCCTCCAGTCAGTTCATCCTAACACTGTTCCTCTGCTCCCTGTAGGTGCTGTTTCCTCCAGTCAGTTCATCCTAACACTGTTCCTCTGCTCCCTGTAGGTGCTGTTTCCTCCAGTCAGTTCATCCTAACACTGTTCCTCTGCTCCCTGTAGGTGCTGTTTCCTCCAGTCAGTTCATCCTAACACTGTTCCTCTGCTACCTGTAGGTGCTGTTTCCTCCAGTCAGTTCATCCTAACACTGTTCCTCTGCTACCTGTAGGTGCTGTTTCCTCCAGTCAGTTCATCCTAACACTGTTCCTCTGCTACCTGTAGGTGCTGTTTCCTCCAGTCAGTTCATCCTAACACTGTTCCTCTGCTCCCTGTAGGTGCTGTTTCCTCCAGTCAGTTCATCCTAACACTGTTCCTCTGCTACCTGTAGGTGCTGTTTCCTCCAGTCAGTTCATCCTAACACTGTTCCTCTGCTACCTGTAGGTGCTGTTTCCTCCAGTCTGTTCATCCTAACACTGTTCCTCTGCTACCTGTAGGTGCTGTTTCCTCCAGTCAGTTCATCCTAACACTGTTCCTCTGCTACCTGTAGGTGCTGTTTCCTCCAGTCAGTTCATCCTAACACTGTTCCTCTGCTACCTGTAGGTGCTGTTTCCTCCAGTCAGTTCATCCTAACACTGTTCCTCTGCTCCCTGTAGGTGCTGTTTCCTCCAGTCAGGGTGGGATCTCTGCAGCAGAGGTGGAGCTGAGAGTCAGACCAGGAGACAACATCACTCTCTACTGTGACTGTATCATAACTACTGGAGTTCACATTATGTGGTATAGGAACTGTTCTCACAAGTACCAGCCTCCTCTAGTTATTTCAATGTATTACTTTTACCATAATCCCAAGCCTTTCCCTGGATATAATTTGGTGTGGAACCCCTCTAACAACTCCTATGATCTACTGATTGAGAACATCACTGAGTCTGACCTGGGACTCTACTACTGTGGGACGAAGGAGAACAAGGTCGTGGATGATGGAGGTAAAGGAGGAATTAAACAGAAAGACTTGTACCACTATGGAAACATCACCACTAGGATTTCACTTGGTAAGAACAGTTATAATTCTGTCTTTATCTTCTGTCTGTATCTTTGGTGTTATTAATATTGTATTAGTATTGGTGTGTAACTTATTTTGAATTAACTCTCTGAGACTAATCTAAACTCATCAAATGTCTCCTCAAATTCATTTTTAAACAACCAAGAGTCATGACTATCAATATATCATTGAGAAGGTCTTGATTGTTTCTAATAGTGTAGTTCTGTTTCTGTTTAATTTTGTGTCCAGACATCAGTCCTCCTGAGTCCTCTTCCTCCTCCCCTGATGTAGACTGTGGTCTGTGTTGGATGTTGCTGTTCAGTCTGTGTCCTGTGTCTGCTCTCCTCTCCCTTTTCTGTGTCTACTCCTTCTGCAGAACAACAGGTAAACACATTCTCACTTTCTCATTCACTTTTTCACTAATTCATATTTTAAGTGGGCATTCCTAATCAATCTTAGTTATTTTGCAAATTATTTCATTTTTTTTACCTGCATTTAAAAAAAGCATTTTGACAATATGTAAACATCTACTATCTTTTAACTGATATGTCCTAGTTTAACCTCAAACTTGGTGTTTTAATGGTGATAACTCTTCCTCTGCAGCTCCAACTGAGACTCAGGTTCCTCTGAACAGGACGACCAGCAGGGGAAGTGACAGCAGAGAGCAGACTACAGTCAGAGTGGGTGTTGTAGTTTTACTTTGGGTGGCCATCTTGATTTGTAGTCCATGTATTTGGTAACCCAGCCCTATTGAAAGAGTATTTTCAGTGGCAGATAGAATAATTAAATACAGAAGGTAAAGAGCAGCAATACATAATATATAATAATAATGTAATATGATATCTAATTAATATTAACAGATAATCTCTATGGCTCTCTCTGACTACAGTACCTACGCATCCATTAAATCCAGCATTTTGAGACTGAAACCATCCATCAATTCCAGCAGAGTGAGACCCATTACCAGCCATCAATACCAGCAGAGTGAGACCCATTACCAGCCATCAATACCAGCAGAGTGAGACCCATTACCAGCCATCAATACCAGCAGAGTGAGACCCATTACCAGCCATCAATACCAGCAGAGTGAGACCCATTACCAGCCATCAATACCAGCAGAGTGAGACCCATTACCAGCCATCAATACCAGCAGAGTGAGACCCATTACCAGCCATCAATACCAGCAGAGTGAGACCCATTACCAGCCATCAATACCAGCAGAGTGAGACCCATTACCAGCCATCAATACCAGCAGAGTGAGACCCATTACCAGCCATCAATACCAGCAGAGTGAGACCCATTACCAGCCATCAATACCAGCAGAGTGAGACCCATTACCAGCCATCAATACCAGCAGAGTGAGACCCATTACCAGCCATCAATACCAGCAGAGTGAGACCCATTACCAGCCATCAATACCAGCAGAGTGAGACCCATTACCAGCCATCAATACCAGCAGAGTGAGACCCATTACCAGCCATCAATACCAGCAGAGTGAGACCCATTACCAGCCATCAATACCAGCAGAGTGAGACCCATTACCAGCCATCAATACCAGCAGAGTGAGACCCATTACCAGCCATCAATACCAGCAGAGTGAGACCTATACCAGCCATCAATACCAGCAGAGTGAGACATTAACCAGCTTTCAAAACCAATACCAGCCTTCAAAGCCAGCAGTGTGAGACCTATACAAATTATCAATACCAGCAGAGTGAGACCTATACCATCCATAAATACCAGCAGAGTGAGACCCATTACCAGCCATCAATACCAGCAGAGTGAGACCTATACCAGCCATCAATACCAGCAGAGTGAGACCCATTACCAGCCATCAATACCAGTAGAGTGAGACCCATTACCAGCCATCAATACCAGCAGAGTGAGACCCATTACCAGCCATCAATACCAGCAGAGTGAGACCCATTACCAGCCATCAATACCAGCAGAGTGAGACCCATTACCAGCCATCAATACCAGCAGAGTGAGACCCATTACCAGCCATCAATACCAGCAGAGTGAGACCCATTACCAGCCATCAATACCAGCAGAGTGAGACCCATTACCAGCCATCAATACCAGCAGAGTGAGACCCATTACCAGCCATCAATACCAGCAGAGTGAGACCCATTACCAGCCATCAATACCAGCAGAGTGAGACCCATTACCAGCCATCAATACCAGCAGAGTGAGACCCATTACCAGCCATCAATACCAGCAGAGTGAGACCTATACCAGCCATCAATACCAGCAGAGTGAGACATTAACCAGCTTTCAAAACCAATACCAGCCTTCAAAGCCAGCAGTGTGAGACCTATACAAATTATCAATACCAGCAGTGTGAGACCTATACCAGCTATTAAGACCAACTGAGTGAGACCTATACCAGTCATCAATACCAGCAGTGTGAGACCTATACCACCCATCAATACCAGCAGAGTGAGACCTATACCACCCATCAATACCAGCAGAGTGAGACCTATACAAGTCATCAATACCAGCAGAGTGATACCTATACCAGCCATCAATACCAGCAGAGTGAGACCTATACCAGCCATCAATACCAGCAGAGTGAGACCTATACCAGCCATCTATACCAGCAGAGTGAGACCTATACCTTCCATCAATACCAGCAGAGTGAGACCTATACCAGCCATCAATACCAGCAGAGTGAGACCTATACCAGCCATCAATACCAGCAGAGTGAGACCTATACCTTCCATCAATACCAGCAGAGTGAGACCTATACCATCTATCAATACCAGCAGAATGAGACCTATACCAGCCATCAATACCAGCAGAGTGAGACCTATACCAGCCATCAATACCAGCAGAGTGAGACCTATACCAGCCATCAATACCAGCAGTGAGACCTGTACCTTCCATCAATACCAGCAGAGTGAGACCGATACCATCTATCAATACCAGCAGAATGAGACCTATACCAGCCATCAATACCAGCAGAGTGAGACCTATACCAGCCATCAATTCCAGCAGAGTGAGACCCATTACGTTCCATCAATACCAGCAGAGTGAGACCTATACCATCTATCAATACCAGCAGAATGAGACCTATACCAGCCATCAATACCAGCAGAGTGAGACCTATACCAGCCATCAATACCAGCAGAGTGAGACCCATTACCAGCCATCAATACCAGCAGAGTGAGACCCATTACCAGCCATCAATACCAGCAGAGTGAGACCCATTACCAGCCATCAATACCAGCAGAGTGAGACCCATTACCAGCCATCAATACCAGCAGAGTGAGACCCATTACCAGCCATCAATACCAGCAGAGTGAGACCTATACCAGCCATCAATACCAGCAGAGTGAGACATTAACCAGCTTTCAAAACCAATACCAGCCTTCAAAGCCAGCAGTGTGAGACCTATACAAATTATCAATACCAGCAGTGTGAGACCTATACCAGCTATTAAGACCAACTGAGTGAGACCTATACCAGTCATCAATACCAGCAGTGTGAGACCTATACCACCCATCAATACCAGCAGAGTGAGACCTATACCACCCATCAATACCAGCAGAGTGAGACCTATACAAGTCATCAATACCAGCAGAGTGATACCTATACCAGCCATCAATACCAGCAGAGTGAGACCTATACCAGCCATCAATACCAGCAGAGTGAGACCTATACCAGCCATCAATACCAGCAGAGTGAGACCTATACCTTCCATCAATACCAGCAGAGTGAGACCTATACCATCTATCAATACCAGCAGAATGAGACCTATACCAGCCATCAATACCAGCAGAGTGAGACCTATACCAGCCATCAATACCAGCAGAGTGAGACCTATACCAGCCATCAATACCAGCAGTGAGACCTGTACCTTCCATCAATACCAGCAGAGTGAGACCTATACCATCTATCAATACCAGCAGAATGAGACCTATACCAGCCATCAATACCAGCAGAGTGAGACCTATACCAGCCATCAATACCAGCAGAGTGAGACCTATACCTTCCATCAATACCAGCAGAGTGAGACCTATACCACCCATCAATACCAGCAGAGTGAGACCTATACCACCCATCAATACCAGCAGTGTGAGACCTATACCATCTATCAATACCAGCAGAATGAGACCTATACCAGCCATCAATACCAGCAGAGTGAGACCTATACCAGCCATCAATACCAGCAGAGTGAGACCTATACCAGCCATCAATACCAGCAGAGTGAGACCTATACCACCCATCAATACCAGCAGTGTGAGACCTATACCATCTATCAATACCAGCAGAATGAGACCTATACCAGCCATCAATACCAGCAGAGTGAGACCTATACCAGCCATCAATACCAGCAGAGTGAGACCTATACCAGCCATCAATACCAGCAGAGTGAGACCTATACCACCCATCAATACCAGCAGAGTGAGACCTATACCATCCATCAATACCAGCAGTGAGACCTGTACCTCAAATAATAACCATTGGACTCTCTTCCTCAGGCTGAATGACAGCACCATGGCAACAACAACAGGAAGTTTGTGTGGGTTTCCTGTGTACTGATTGTGTCTTCTCAGCCAATCAGTGACCAACTCTTATATGAGTACTGTAATGCCAACATCATAATATCAGATTATCAACATTAGTAGTAGTCAATGTATGTATATGAGTATATATAAATAATGTTGATATGTTGGAGTGTTTGTACATATGGTTACATATAATGTATTGTCCTATACAGTGGGACAAAAAGTATTTAGTCAGCCACCAATTGTGCAAGTTCTCCCACTTAAAAAGATGAGAGAGGCCTGTAATTTTCATCATAGGTACACTTCAACTATGACAGACAGAGCTCTGTTTTTGCTCCTCTAAGTAAATCTAAGGAAGGAAATGTTATTAAGAATATATACATATATGAATGAGAGATCTTTTAACACAACATTTCAAGTGTTAACTCAACTTTTTGTGTCTTCTTTTACAATGTAATTTGTATTTACCATTTGAAAATGTCTACATTTTACTGGTATGGATTTACTATGTTGGATTGAGCTATAGTATTAATGTCTGATTTATAGTTGGTGAATATACCTGTAATAAATATCTTTTTGGAATAAAATGAAGTTTTTCAGAGATTATAATGTTCTGTGGCATAATTCACCTGATCACTATGTAACTCTATTGGGAATGTGGTTGAATGCTTTACTGAGCTACTTTTAGTCAACTTTAACCGAAGGCAAGGTGTATGAAACCATGGAAACTGCTGTGATTCTGTTCAGCATATGTCTTCTTCTAAAGCCACACCCTTTAGTATCAAAGCCACACCCCCTTAGCATTTAAGCCACACCCTCTTAGCCTATAAACCACACCCTTGTCTAGTCTGAGCCAACCCTCTTAGTATATGAGCCTCTCCTACTAACCTATAAACCACACCCACTAAGACTATAAGACACACCCTCAAACAGAAACCTATCTGAAAGGTTGCTGGAGCCTTTTCAAACAGAATGACCTGACCTTAACATGGAGGAGACTGTAGTTAACATGGAGGAGACTGTAGTTAACATGGAGGAGACTGTAGTTAACATGGAGGAGACTGTAGTTAACATAGAGGAGACAGTAGTTAACATAGAGGAGACAGTAGTTAACATTGAGGAGACTGTAGTTAACATGATGGAGACTGTAGTTAACATGGAGGAGACTGTAGTTAACATAGAGGAGACAGTAGTTAACATAGAGGAGACAGTAGTTAACATGGAGGAGACTGTAGTTAACATGGAGGAGACTGTAGTTAACATGGAGGAGACTGTAGTTAACATGGAGGAGACTGTAGTTAACATGATGGAGACTGTAGTTAACATGGAGGAGACTGTAGTTAACATAGAGGAGACAGTAGTTAACATAGAGGAGACAGTAGTTAACATTGAGGAGACTGTAGTTAACATGGAGGAGACTGAAGTTAACATGGAGGAGACTGTAGTTAACATGGAGGAGACTGTAGTTAACATTGAGGATAGTGTAGTTAACATTGAGGAGACTGTAGTTAACATGGAGGAGACTGTAGTTAACATTGAGGAGACTGTAGTTAACATGGAGGAGACTGTAGTTAACATGGAGGAGACTGTAGTTAACATGGAGGAGACTGTAGTTAACATGGAGGAGACTGTATTTAACATGGAGGAGACTGTAGTTAACATGGAGGAGACTGTAGTTAACATTGAGGAGACTGTAGTTAACATGGAGGAGACTGTAGTTAACATGGAGGAGACTGTAGTTAACATGGAGGAGACTGTAGTTAACATAGTGGAGACTGTAGTTAACATGGAGGAGACTGTAGTTAACATGGAGGAGACTGTAGTTAACATGGAGGAGACTGTAGTTAACATGGAGGAGACTGTAGTTAACATGGAGGAGACAGTAGTTAACATGGAGGAGACTGTAGTTAACATGGAGGAGACTGTAGTTAACATGGAGGAGACTGTAGTTAACATGGAGGAGACTGTAGTTAACATGGAGGAGACTGTAGTTAACATGGAGGAGACTGTAGTTAACATGGAGGAGAATGTAGTTAACATGGAGGAGACTGTAGTTAACATGGAGGAGACTGTAGTTAACATGGAGGAGACTGTAGTTAACATGGAGGAGACCGTAGTTAACATGGAGGAGACTGTAGTTAACATGTAGGAGACTGTAGGGCAGCATTTCAAACAGAATGGACTGACCTTGACATTGAGGAGACTGTAGGGCATTATTTACCAAACTTGGTCCTGTTTTTGCTCCTCTAAGTAAATCTAAGGAAGGAAATGTTATTAAGAATATATACATATATGAATGAGAGATCTTTTAACACAACATTTCAAGTGTTAACTCAACTTTTGTGTCTTCTTTTACAATGTAATTTGTATTTACCGTTTTAAAATGTCTACATTTTATTGGTATGGATTTACAATGTTGGATTGAGCTATAGTATTAATGTCTGATTTATAGTTGGTGAATATACCTGTAATAAATATCTTTTTGGAATAAAATGAAGTTTTTCAGGGATTATAATGTTCTGTGGCATAATTCACCTGATCACTATGTAACTCTATTGGGAATGTGGTTGAATGCTTTACTGAGCTACTTTTAGTCAACTTTAACCGAAGGCAAGGTGTATGAAACCATGGAAACTGCTGTGATTCTGTTCAGCATATGTCTTCTTCTAAAGCCACACCCTTTAGTATCTAAGCCACACAGCTCTTAGCATTTAAGCCACACCCTCTTAGCCTATAAACCACACCCTTGTCTAGTCTGAGCCAACCCTCTTAGTATATGAGCATCTCCTACTAACCTATAAACCACACCCACTAAGACTATAAGCCACACCCTCAAACAGAAACCTATCTGAAAGGTTGCTGGAGCCTTTTCAAACAGAATGACCTGACCTTAACATGGAGGAGACTGTAGTTAACATGGAGGAGACTGTAGTTAACATGGAGGAGACTGTAGTTAACATGGAGGAGACTGTAGTTAACATGGAGGAGACTGTAGTTAACATGGAGAGACTGTAGTTAACATGGAGGAGACTGTAGTTAACATGGAGGAGACAGTAGTTAACACGGAGGAGACTGTAGTTAACATGGAGGAGACAGTAGTTAACATGGAGGAGACTGTAGTTAACATGGAGGAGACTGTAGTTAACATTGAGGAGACTGTAGTTAACATGGAGGAGACTGTAGTTAACATGGAGGAGACTGTAGTTAACATGGAGGAGACTGTAGTTAACATGGAGGAGACTGTAGTTAACACGGAGGAGACTGTAGTTAACACGGAGGACACTGTAGTTAACATGGAGGAGACTGTAGTTAACATGGAGGAGACTGTAGTTAACATTGAGGAGACTGTAGTTAACATGGAGGAGACTGTAGTTAACATGGAGGAGACTGTAGTTAACATGGAGGAGACTGTAGTTAACATGGAGGAGACTGTAGTTAACACGGAGGAGACTGTAGTTAACATTGAGGAGACTGTAGTTAACATGGAGGAGACTGTAGTTAACATGGAGGAGACTGTAGTTAACATGGAGGAGACTGTAGTTAACATGGAGGAGACTGTAGTTAACATTGAGGAGACAGTAGTTAACATGGAGGAGACTGTAGTTAACATGGAGGAGACTGTAGTTAACATTGAGGAGACTGTAGTTAACATGGAGGAGACTGTAGTTAACATGGAGGAGACTGTAGTTAACATGGAGGAGACTGTAGTTAACATGGAGGAGACTGTAGTTAACACGGAGGAGACTGTAGTTAACATGGAGGAGACTGTAGTTAACACGGAGGAGACTGTATGTTAACATGGAGGAGACTGTAGTTAACATGGAGGAGACTGTAGTTAACACGGAGGAGACTGTAGTTAACATGGAGGAGACTGTAGTTAACATGGAGGAGACTGTAGTTAACATGGAGGAGACAGTAGTTAACATGGAGGAGACTGTAGTTAACATGGAGGAGACTGTAGTTAACATGGAGGAGACAGTAATTAATATTGAGGAGACTGTAGTTAACATGGAGGAGACTGTAGTTAACATTGAGGAGACTGTAATTAACATGGAGGAGACTGTAGTTAACATGGAGGAGACTGTAGTTAACATTGAGGAGACTGTAGTTAACATGGAGGAGACTGTAGTTAACATGGAGGAGACTGTAGTTAACATGGAGGAGACTGTAGTTAACATGGAGGAGACTGTAGTTAATATGGAGGAGACTGTAGTTAACATGGAGGAGACTGTAGTTAACATGGAGCAGACTAGTTAACATGGAGGAGACTGTAGTTAACATGGAGGGGACTGTAGTTAACATGGAGGAGACTGTAGTTAACATTGAGGAGACTGTAGTTAACATGGAGGAGACTGTAGTTAACATGGAGGAGACTGTAGTTAACATGGAGGAGACTGTAGTTAACATGGAGGAGACTGTAGTTAACATGGAGGAGACTGTAGTTAACATGGAGGAGACTGTAGTTAACATTGAGGAGACTGTAGTTAACATTGAGGAGACTGTAGTTAACATGGAGGAGACTGTATTTAACATGGAGGAGACTGTAGTTAACATGGAGGAAACTGTAGTTAACATGGAGGAGACTGTAGTTAACATTGAGGAGACTGTAGTTAACATGGAGGAGACTGTAGTTAACATGGAGGAAACTGTAGTTAACACGGAGGAGACTGTAGTTAACATTGAGGAGACTGTAGTTAACATGGAGGATACTGTAGTTTACATGGAGGAAACTGTAGTTAACATGGAGGAGACTGTAGTTAACATTGAGGAGACTGTAGTTAACATGGAGGAGACTGTAGTTAACATGGAGGAAACTGTAGTTAACATGGAGGAGACTGTAGTTAACATTGAGGAGACTGTAGTTAACATGGAGGAGACTGTAGTTAACATGGAGGAGACTGTAGTTAACATGGAGGATACTGTAGTTTACATGGAGGAGACTGTAGTTAACATGGAGGAGACTGTAGTTAACATAGTGGAGACTGTAGTTAACATGGAGGAGACTGTAGTTAACATGGAGGAGACTGTAGTTAACATGGAGGAGACAGTAGTTAACATGGAGGAGACTGTAGTTAACATGGAGGAGACTGTAGTTAACATGGAGGAGACTGTAGTTAACATGGAGGAGACTGTAGTTAACATGGAGGAGACTGTCGTTATCATGGAGGAGACTGTAGGGCAGCATTTCAAACAGAATGGACTGACCTTGACATTGAGGAGACTGTAGGGCATTATTTACCAAACTTGGTCCTTGGAACCCCAAGAAGTGCCTGTGCCACCTACTTAGCCTATAAAATGTTGAGTGCTCGAACAGCCATCAAAACCTTACCGAAATGTAAAATGCAACTTAAATATTTTGTTTGTCATAATATGTCAACAAACTCTTCTGAACTGTTTCCTCTGGGAAGCATGCGGACACCTTTGGCCTCCTACTAAGCCTATAAGCCACACCCACTAGCCTATAAGCCACACCTACTAGCCTATAAGCCACACCCACTAACATATAAACCACACCTACTAACCTATAAGCCACACCTACTAACCTATAAACCACACCTACTAACCTATAAGCCACACCTACTAACCTATAAGCCACACCCCCAAACACAGACCTCCCTGAGAGGTTGCTGGAGCCTCGTCAGACTGTATGACATGACATTGAACTGGAAGAGACCATAGTGTCCTCAACTCTGGTCCTCCAAGCCAGTTCCACTGTGTTGTTTCATTGTTCCCTTCTTTCTAATCAGGGATTGGTTAAGACCAGTGATAACAGGTGGGTGTAATTAATGATCAGGTAGAACAGAGAACCAGCAGGCTAAGATCTTCACAGGGTCAGAGTTCAATACCCCTGACATAGTGGGAGAGAATGAAATAATGAAATAAAATCTAATGAAACTGAATCAATATTTATTGAGAATTATTTTAAAACACATCAATAAACTGCAAACATGAATTACAATGATAAACCAACAATGAAACTTCAAAACTGAAACTATATCAAAAGATATTGAAATATATTCCCTGAGCTGAAAAACAACATTTTAAAACAACTATTGTTATTATTATTAAAAGGTAAATTGCGTGAATGAAAGAAAACGAAAGTTAAAAAGTTACAAGTACAAAAACATAATAATTGATAAGATCACAGCTGTAAGACCTTGTCCTCCCTGATCAATAATGGTATTGGTGTAATAACTTATACGATCACAGCTGTAAGACCTTGTCCTCCCTGATCAATAATGGTATTGGTTTAATAACTGATACGATCACAGCTGTAAGACCTTGTCCTCCCTGATCAATAATGGTATTGGTTTAATAACTGAGACGATCACAGCTGTAAGACCTTGTCCTCCCTGATCAATAATGGTATTGGTTTAATAACTGATACGATCACAGCTGTAAGACCTTGTCCTCCCTGATCAATAATGGTATTGGTTTCATTCTGATGGTATTGATGGCTGGTATAGGTCTCACTCTGATGGTATTGATGGCTGGTACAGGTCTCACTCTGCTGGTATTGATGGCTTGTATAGGTCTCACTCTGCTGGTATTGATGGATGGTATAGGTCTCACTCTGCTGGTATTGATGGCTGGTATAGGTCTCACACTTTGATGGTATTGATGGCTGGTATAGGTCTCACTCTGATGGTATTGATGGCTGGTATAGGTCTCACTCTGCTGGTATTGATGGATGGAAAAGGTCTCACACTTTGATGGTATTGATGACTGGTATAGGTCTCACTCTGATGGTATTGATGGCTGGTGTAGGTCTCACTCTGCTGGTATTGATAGCTGGTATAGGTCTCACTCTGCTGGTATTGATGACTTGTATAGGTATCACTCTGCTGGTGTTGATGTCTGGTATAGATCTCACACTGCTGGTATTGATAGCTGGTATTTTTCTTAATAGCTGGTATAGGTCTCATTCTGCTGGTATTGATAGCTTGTATATGTCTCACACTCTGCTGGTATTGATAGCTTTATAGGTCTCACACTGCTGGTATTGATAGCTTGTATATGTCTCACACTCTGCTGGTATTGATGTCTGAGTAGGTACTGAAGTCAGAGTTCTTGGTTGTCTTCTTCTTCTTTGGTCTCTTCTGTCCCTGACGGATATCCAACGAGGCGTAAAACAGGTCTCCTTCCTCCTGAGAGAGAGAGAGAGAGGGAGAAAGAAAGAGAGAGAGAGGGAGAAAGAAAGAGAGAGAGAGAGAGAGAGAGAGAGAGAGAGAGAGAGAGAGTGCGAGAGAGAGAGAGAGAGAGAGAGAGAGACAGACAGACAGAGAGAGAGAGAGGGAGAGAAACAGACAGAGAGAGAGAGAAAAAAGCGAGAGAGAGAGAGAGAGAGAGGAGAGAGAGAGGAGAGAGAGAGAGAGAGAGAGAGAGAGAGAGGGAGAGAGAGAGACAGACAGAGAGAGAGAGAGAGAAGAGAGAGAGAGAGAGAGAGAGAGAGAGAGAGAGAGAGAGAGAGAGAGAGAGAGAGATTATTTAAATATACTGTTAATATTATTGAAATATAAACATTAAGATTATACAATATGTTTTGTTGCTATCTATCTTCTGTTTTTAGTTATTATAAATGCATTTGAAAAAATACTATGTGAATAGCGTAGGGTTACCAAACACGTGGACTCCAAATCAAGATGGCCACCCAAAATAAAACTACAACACCCACTCTGACTGTAGTCTGCTCTCTGCTGTCACTTCCCCTGCTGGTCGTCCTGTTCAGAGGAACCTGAGTCTCAGTTGGAGCTGCAGAGGAAGAGAAATCGCCATCAAAACAACAAGTTTGAGGTTAAACGAGGACACATCAGTTAAAAGATAGTAGATGTTTACATATTGTTGTTAAAATCCTAGGTAATTATTTCAATAATATGTTAGACTGATTAGTATTACCCAGAGTTAAAACATGAATGAGTGATGAGTGAATCCTGACTGAGGAGGAGTTTACCTGTTGTTCTGCAGAAGGAGTAGACACAGGTGGAGGAGAGGAGAGAGGAGAGGAGAGCAGACACAGGACACAGACTGAACAGCAACATCCAACACAGACCACAGTCCACATCAGGGGAGGAGGAGGAGGACTCAGGAGGACTGACGTCTGGACACAACATTAAACAGAAACAGAACTACACTATTAGAAACAATCAAGACCTTCTCAATGATATATTGATAGTCATGACTCTTGGTTGTTTAAAAATGAATTTGAGGAGACATTTGATGAGTTTAGATTAGTCTCAGAGAGTTAATTCAAAATAAGTTACACACCAATACTAATACAATATTAATAACACCAAAGATACAGACAGAAGATAAAGACAGAATTATAACTGTTCTTACCAAGTGAAATCCGAGTGGTGATGTTTCCATAGTGGTACAACTCTTTATATTTAATTCCTCCTTTACCTCCAACATCCACGACCTTGTTCTCCTTCGTCCCACAGTAGTAGAGTCCCAGGTCAGACTCAGTGATGTTCTCAATCAGTAGATCATAGGAGTTGTTAGAGGGGTTCCACACCAAATTATATCCAGTGAAAGGGTTGGGATTATCAGAAATGTCCTGAAGATTTTGGTGAAAGTAATACGTTGAAATAACTAGAGGAGGCTGGTACTTGTGAGAACAGTTCCTATACCACGTAATATAAACTCCAGTAGTCATGATACAGTCACAGTAGAGAGTGATGTTGTCTCCTGGTCTGACTCTCAGCTCCACCTCTGCTGCAGAGATCCCATCCTGACTGGAGGACACAGCACCTACAGGGAGCAGAGGAACAGTGTTAGGATGAACTGACTGGAGGAAACAGCACCTACAGGGAGCAGAGGAACAGTGTTAGGATGAACTGACTGGAGGAAACAGCACCTACAGGGAGCAGAGGAACAGTGTTAGGATGAACTGACTGGAGGAAACAGCACCTACAGCTAGCAGAGGAACAGTGTTAGGATGAACTGACTGGAGGACACAGCACCTACAGGTAGCAGAGGAACAGTGTTAGGATGAACTGACTGGAGGACACAGCACCTACAGGTAGCAGAGGAACAGTGTTAGGATGAACTGACTGGAGGAAACAGCACCTACAGGGAGCAGAGGAACAGTGTTAGGATGAACTGACTGGAGGAAACAGCACCTACAGGGAGCAGAGGAACAGTGTTAGGATGAACTGACTGGAGGAAACAGCACCTACAGGGAGCAGAGGAACAGTGTTAGGATGAACTGACTGGAGGACACAGCACCTACAGGTAGCAGAGGAACAGTGTTAGGATGAACTGACTGGAGGACACAGCACCTACAGGTAGCAGAGGAACAGTGTTAGGATGAACTGACTGGAGGAAACAGCACCTACAGGGAGCAGAGGAACAGTGTTAGGATGAACTGACTGGAGGAAACAGCACCTACAGGGAGCAGAGGAACAGTGTTAGGATGAACTGACTGGAGGAAACAGCACCTACAGGGAGCAGAGGAACAGTGTTAGGATGAACTGACTGGAGGAAACAGCACCTACAGGTAGCAGAGGAACAGTGTTAGGATGAACTGACTGGAGGAAACAGCACCTACAGGGAGCAGAGGAACAGTGTTAGGATGAACTGACTGGAGGAAACAGCACCTACAGGGAGCAGAGGAACAGTGTTAGGATGAACTGACTGGAGGAAACAGCACCTACAGGTAGCAGAGGAACAGTGTTAGGATGAACTGACTGGAGGAAACAGCACCTACAGGGAGCAGAGGAACAGTGTTAGGATGAACTGACTGGAGGAAACAGCACCTACAGGTAGCAGAGGAACAGTGTTAGGATGAACTGACTGGAGGAAACAGCACCTACAGGTAGCAGAGGAACAGTGTTAGGATGAACTGACTGGAGGAAACAGCACCTACAGGTAGCAGAGGAACAGTGTTAGGATGAACTGACTGGAGGAAACAGCACCTACAGGGAGCAGAGGAACAGTGTTAGGATGAACTGACTGGAGGAAACAGCACCTACAGGTAGCAGAGGAACAGTGTTAGAATGAACTGACTGGAGGAAATAGCACCAACAGGGAGCAGAGGAACAGTGTTAGGATGAACTGACTGGAGGAAACAGCACCTACAGGTAGCAGAGGAACAGTGTTAGGATGAACTGACTGGAGGAAACAGCACCTACAGGGAGCAGAGGAACAGTGTTAGGATGAACTGACTGGAGGAAACAGCACCTACAGGGAGCAGAGGAACAGTGTTAGGATGAACTGACTGGAGGAAACAGCACCTACAGGGAGCAGAGGAACAGTGTTAGGATGAACTGACTGGAGGAAACAGCACCTACAGGGAGCAGAGGAACAGTGTTAGGATGAACTGACTGGAGAAAACAGCACCTACAGGGAGCAGAGGAACAGTGTTAGGATGAACTGACTGGAGGAAACAGCACCTACAGGGAGCAGAGGAACAGTGTTAGGATGAACTGACTGGAGGAAACAGCACCTACAGGGAGCAGAGGAACAGTGTTAGGATGAACTGACTGGAGGAAACAGCACCTACAGGGAGCAGAGGAACAGTGTTAGGATGAACTGACTGGAGGAAACAGCACCTACAGGTAGCAGAGGAACGGTGTTAGGATGAACTGACTGGAGGAAACAGCACCTACAGGTAGCAGAGGAACAGTGTTAGGATGAACTGACTGGAGGAAACAGCACCTACAGGGAGCAGAGGAACAGTGTTAGGATGAACTGACTGGAGGAAACAGCACCTACAGCTAGCAGAGGAACAGTGTTAGGATGAACTGACTGGAGGAAACAGCACCTACAGGTAGCAGAGGAACAGTGTTAGGATGAACTGACTGGAGGAAACAGCACCTACAGGTAGCAGAGGAACAGTGTTAGGATGAACTGACTGGAGGAAACAGCACCTACAGGGAGCAGAGGAACAGTGTTAGGATGAACTGACTGGAGGAAACAGCACCTACAGGGAGCAGAGGAACAGTGTTAGGATGAACTGACTGGAGGAAACAGCACCTACAGGGAGCAGAGGAACAGTGTTAGGATGAACTGACTGGAGGAAACAGCACCTACAGGTAGCAGAGGAACAGTGTTAGGATGAATTGACTGGAGGAAACAGCACCTACAGGGAGCAGAGGAACAGTGTTAGGATGAACTGACTGGAGGAAACAGCACCTACAGGGAGCAGAGGAACAGTGTTAGGATGAACTGACTGGAGGAAACAGCACCTACAGGTAGCAGAGGAACAGTGTTAGGATGAACTGACTGGAGGAAACAGCACCTACAGGTAGCAGAGGAACAGTGTTAGGATGAACTGACTGGAGGAAACAGCACCTACAGGGAGCAGAGGAACAGTGTTAGGATGAACTGACTGGAGGAAACAGCACCTACAGGGAGCAGAGGAACAGTGTTAGGATGAATTGACTGGAGGAAACAGCACCTACAGGTAGCAGAGGAACAGTGTTAGGATGAACTGACTGGAGGAAACAGCACCTACAGGTAGCAGAGGAACAGTGTTAGGATGAACTGACTGGAGGACACAGCACCTACAGGTAGCAGAGGAACAGTGTTAGGATGAACTGACTGGAGGAAACAGCACCTACAGGTAGCAGAGGAACAGTGTTAGGATGGACTGACTGGAGGAAACAGCACCTACAGGTAGCAGAGGAACAGTGTTAGGATGAACTGACTGGAGGAAACAGCACCTACAGGTAGCAGAGGAACAGTGTTAGGATGAACTGACTGGAGGAAACAGCACCTACAGGTAGCAGAGGAACAGTGTTAGGATGAACAGACTGGAGGAAACAGCACCTACAGGGAGCAGAGGAACAGTGTTAGGATGAACTGACTGGAGGAAACAGCACCTACAGGGAGCAGAGGAACAGTGTTAGGATGAACTGACTGGAGGACACAGCACCTACAGGTAGCAGAGGAACAGTGTTAGGATGAACTGACTGGAGGAAACAGCACCTACAGGTAGCAGAGGAACAGTGTTAGGATGAACTGACTGGAGGAAACAGCACCTACAGGGAGCAGAGGAACAGTGTTAGGATGAACTGACTGGAGGAAACAGCACCTACAGGTAGCAGAGGAACAGTGTTAGGATGAACTGACTGGAGGAAACAGCACCTACAGGTAGCAGAGGAACAGTGTTAGGATGAACTGACTGGAGGAAACAGCACCTACAGGTAGCAGAGGAACAGTGTTAGGATGAACTGACTGGAGGAAACAGCACCTACAGGTAGCAGAGGAACAGTGTTAGGATGAACAGACTGGAGGAAACAGCACCTACAGGTAGCAGAGGAACAGTGTTAGGATGAACTGACTGTAGGAAACAGCACCTACAGGGAGCAGAGGAACAGTGTTAGGATGAACTGACTGGAGGAAACAGCACCTACAGGGAGCAGAGGAACAGTGTTAGGATGAACTGACTGGAGGAAACAGCACCTACAGGGAGCAGAGGAACAGTGTTAGGATGAACTGACTGGAGGAAACAGCACCTACAGGGAGCAGAAGAACAGTGTTAGGATGAACTGACTGGAGGAAACAGCACCTACAGGGAGCAGAGGAACAGTGTTAGGATGAACTGACTGGAGGAAACAGCACCTACAGGGAGCAGAGGAACAGTGTTAGGATGAACTGACTGGAGGAAACAGCACCTACAGGGAGCAGAGGAACAGTGTTAGGATGAACTGACTGGAGGAAACAGCACCTACAGGTAGCAGAGGAACAGTGTTAGGATGAACTGACTGGAGGAAACAGCACCTACAGGGAGCAGAGGAACAGTGTTAGGATGAACTGACTGGAGGAAACAGCACCTACAGGGAGCAGAGGAACAGTGTTAGGATGAATCACAGAATGTCATTTTGACATCATAAACTTCTCCTCGTGAAAATAGTAACGTCTTGTCTTTTCCACAGTCATCACAACATCACAATAATAAGATAACAAATCTGTTCAATCATAAAACCACATCAAGAAATCATCTATCATCCAGCTATGAGGCCCAGTAAAAAGTTACTCACATAAGAATGTAATCAGAGCGACACACAGCCGGTCCATCTGGTGGGTCTGAGGGTCTGATGGTGACTGTCAGAGAGTAGCTGGGTCGTTGAGTAACAAGGTCTTTGCTGCGTATTTCCGTGTTCATGACTAGATGTACTTTACCATGAAAGGACATACGAGCAGCGATTGGTTCGATCGAGTGGAAAGTTTTCAGCTCGAGGTCCTTTTCTCTGAAACCCATGTTGTGACAGGAAGAGGAGGGTCGAGCATCGAGGTCGACAGGTTTCACAACAAAGGGGACGTCAATGGAAAATATCTGCTTCTTTGTGGTGGTTTACAAACACTGATGGGCATCAGAGGGCGATCAATTCAACATCTTTTAAAAGGCAAACTCAAAACATCCTATCTATGCAGATTACATTGTGATTACTGATTTTGAACTTTGAAGTAAATCTTAAGAGACAGAGGCCTAAAGTTGGCCAATCAGCTTTAGTCAGAACGCATCAAACCTGTAGTTTACTGGATTAGAATAACAGTAGAAATCCTGAGCCAGTCGATATGAACTAGTTATGATATCATCTAGTTTAGGGGTGTGACTTTTAGAGACTGACATCTTGGTTCCTCTTTAAACAGGAAAAGACAGTTGTTGTCCCTGGTCCAGTGGTTCACACCACAACACTGTTGTCATGGAGACCCACGAGGTCACAGGACACAACATGACGAGAGATTCTGAATCTATGTTACTTTTCATGATGGATCTTTTGTATTTACAACACTTAACTTTGGTGGAGATAATAGTTAACTACAATACCCAAGATGCATTGGAGTATGTGCTAAATACCCAGTGTTAAACAGTACTTGTTACAACAATCAGATGAATGATCTCTGTGTTTATCAATGAACAGTGGACAATCAGTTAACATCCACACTCTGGTCAATATGTGTGAAGGGGAGAGATTTATGTGAAACATGAACTTGTAATAACAATGTTTAGACTCTCTTCCTCAGGCTGAATGACATCTCCATGGCAACAACAACAGGATGTCAGTGTGGGTTTCCTGGGTACTGAGTGTGTCTTCTCAGCCAATCAATGACTAGCTCTTATATGAGTACTGTAATGCCAACATCATAATATCAGACTGAGGGTTAAGGGGGAACTGGGTTTCAGGTCTGAGGGGAGGACTGAGGGGTTAAGGGGGAACTGGGTTTCAGGTTAGAGGGGAGGACTGAGGGGTTAAGGGGGAACTGGGTTTCAGGTTAGAGGGGAGGACTGAGGGGTTAAGGGGGAACTGGGTTTCAGGTCTGAGGGGAGGACTGAGGGGTTAAGGGGGAACTGGGTTTCAGGTCTGAGGGGAGGACTGAGGGGTTAAGGGGGAACTGGGTTTCAGGTCTGAGGGGAGGACTGAGGGGTTAAGGGGGAACTGGGTTTCAGGTCTGAGGGGAGGACTGAGGGGTTAAGGGGGAACTGGGTTTCAGGTCTGAGGGGAGGACTGAGGGGTTAAGGGGGAACTGGGTTTCAGGTCTGAGGGGAGGACTGAGGGGTTAAGGGGGAACTGGGTTTCAGGTCTGAGGGGAGGACTGAGGGGTTAAGGGGGAACTGGGTTTCAGGTCTGAGGGGAGGACTGAGGGGTTAAGGGGGGTTAAATGCTATTTAAGTCTGTACAAACCACAACCAGTTCTATCTTCTTGTCACGTGTCAAATGCTTCACCCGCGATACTGAGGCCCTGCAAATGTTTGTGTGTGTGTGTGTGTGTGTGTGTGTGTGTGTGTGTGTGTGTGTGTGTGTGTGTGTGTGAGTGTGAGTGTTTGGGTGGGTGTGTGTGTGTGTTACCTCTGCCTCTCTGTACTCTGAGAGGGAGGGGGTGGTTTGGTGCAGACCTGCAGAAACCACAATTGTTTTCCATCACTGTCACACGTCACTTGGTCACCTACTGTGGCTTACGCTGGTGTGTGTGTGTGTGTGTTGATGTCTCTGGAAAGAGAGAGAGGGGAGACCAGAGAGAGAGGGAGGGGGAGTCAGAGAGAGAGAGGGGAGACCAGAGAGAGAGGGAGGGGGAGTCAGAGAGAGAGGGGGGCAGAGAGAGAGAGGGAGACACAGAGAGAGAGACAGAGAGAGAGAGAGAGACAGAGACAGAGAGAGAGAGAGAGAGAGAGAGACACACAGAGAGAGAGACCCAGTTACTCTGTTACTGACAGACCCAGTTACTCTGTTACTGACAGACCCAGTTACTCTGTTACTGACAGACCCAGCTACTCTGATACTGACAGACCCAGTTACTCTGATACTGTTACTGACAGACCCAGTTACTCTGATACTGACAGACCCAGTTACTCTGTTACTGACAGACCCAGTTACTCTGTTACTGACAGACCCAGTTACTCTGTTACTGACAGACCCAGCTACTCTGTTACTGACAGACCCAGTTACTCTGTTACTGACAGACCCAGTTACTCTGTTACTGACAGACCCAGCTACTCTGATACTGACAGACCCAGTTACTCTGTTACTGACAGACCCAGTTACTCTGTTACTGACAGACCCAGTTACTCTGATACTGTTACTGACAGACCCAGTTACTCTGATACTGATACTGACAGACCCAGCTACTCTGATACTGTTACTGACAGACCCAGTTACTCTGATACTGTTACTGACAGACCCAGTTACTCTGATACTGACAGACCCAGTTACTCTGATACTGACAGACCCAGTTACTCTGATACTGTTACTGACAGACCCAGTTACTCTGATACTGACAGACCCAGTTACTCTGATACTGACAGACCCAGTTACTCTGATACTGTTACTGACAGACCCAGTTACTCTGTTACTGACAGACCCAGCTACTCTGATACTGTTACTGACAGACCCAGTTACTCTGTTACTGACAGACCCAGTTACTCTGATACTGTTACTGACAGACCCAGTTACTCTGTTACTGACAGACCCAGCTACTCTGATACTGACAGACCCAGCTACTCTGATACTGTTACTGACAGACCCAGTTACTCTGATACTGTTACTGACAGACCCAGTTACTCTGATACTGTTACTGACAGACCCAGTTACTCTGATACTGTTACTGACAGACCCAGTTACTCTGATACTGACAGACCCAGTTACTCTGATACTGTTACTGACAGACCCAGTTACTCTGATACTGTTACTGACAGACCCAGTTACTCTGATACTGTTACTGACAGACCCAGTTACTCTGATACTGTTACTGACAGACCCAGTTACTCTGATACTGACAGACCCAGTTACTCTGATACTGACAGACCCAGTTACTCTGATACTGACAGACCCAGCTACTCTGATACTGACAGACCCAGTTACTCTGATACTGACAGACCCAGTTACTCTGATTCTGTTACTGACAGACCCAGTTACCCTCTGCCCCTCAGACCTGAAGCCCAGTTCCCCCTTAACCCCTCAGTCCTCCCCTCAGACCTGAAACCCAGGCCCCCCCTTAACCCCTCAGTCCTCCCCTCAGACCTGAAACCCAGGCCCCTCCTTAACCCCTCAGACCTGAAACCCAGGCCCCCTTAACCCCTCAGACCTGAAACCCAGGCCCCCCCTTAACCCCTCAGTCCTCCCCTCAGACCTGAAACCCAGTTCCCCCTTAACCCCTCAGTCCTCCCCTCAGACCTGAAACCCAGTTCCCCCTTAACCCCTCAGTCCTCCCCTCAGACCTGAAACCCAGTTCCCCCTTAACCCCTCAGTCCTCCCCTCAGACCTGAAACCCAGTTCCCCCTTAACCCCTCAGTCCTCCCCTCAGACCTGAAACCCAGGCCCCCCTTAACCCCTCAGACCTGAAACCCAGGCCCCCCTTAACCCCTCAGACCTCCCCTCAGACCTGAAACTCATGCCCCCCTTAACCCCTCCCCTCAGACCTGAAACCCAGCCCCCCTTAACTCCTCAGTCCTCCCCTCAGACCTGAAACCCAGGCCCCCCCTTAACCCCTCAGACCTGAAACCCAGGCCCCCCTTAACCCCTCATTCCTCCCCTCAGACCTGAAACCCAGCCCCCCCTTAACCCCTCAGTCCTCCCCTCAGACCTGAAACCCAGGCCCCCCCTTAACCCCTCAGTCCTGAAACCCAGGCCCCCCCTTAACCCCTCAGACCTCCCCTCAGACCTGAAACCCAGGCCCCCCTTAACCCCTCATTCCTCCCCTCAGACCTGAAACCCAGCCCCCCTTAACCCCTCAGTCCTCCCCTCAGACCTGAGACCCAGGCCCCCCTTAACCCCTCAGTCCTCCCCTCAGACCTGAAACCCAGGCTCCCCCTTAACCCCTCAGTCCTCCCCTCAGACCTGAAACCCAGTTCCCCCTTAACCCCTCAGTCCTCCCCTCAGACCTGAAACCCAGGCCCCCCCTTACCCCCTCAGTCCTCCCCTCAGACCTGAAACCCAGGCCCCCCCTTAACCCCTCAGTCCTCCCCCTCAGACCTGAAACCCAGGCCCCCCCTTAACCCCTCAGTCCTCCCCTCAGACCTGAAACCCAGGCCCCCCTTAACCCCTCAGTCCTCCCCTCAGACCTGAAACCCAGGCCCCCCCACCCCTCAGTCCTCCCCTCAGACCTGAAACCCAGGCCCCCCCTTAACCCCTCAGTCCTCCCCTCAGACCTGAAACCCAGCCCCCCTTAACCCCTCAGACCTGAAACCCAGGTCCCCCTAACCCCTCAGTCCTCCCCTCAGACCTGAAACCCAGGCCCCCCCTTAACCCCTCAGACCTGAAACCCAGGCCCCCCCTTAACCCCTCAGTCCTCCCCTCAGACCTGAAACCCAGGCCCCCCTTAACCCCCTCAGACCTGAAACCCAGGCCCCCTTAACCCCTCAGACCTGAAACCCAGCTCCCCCTTAACCCCTCCCTACAGAGCAGCAGCAGCAGCTGAGTAAACTACAGCTGCACAAAAAGGACTCGGCATACATATGCAATCATCATCTGCACACCCCCACACAGTACACAGGAAACCCACACTGACTTCCTGTTGCCGTTGCCATGGTGTTGCTAAACTATCACACTCTCGGTCTCGGTCCTATTTGTTGTCCTACTAATCCTGAATAAAAAGAGATTGTTAGATACAGAAATACATCCACAAAGACAAAGAACTACATTTGGTTTAGCTGTTAAAATACATCTGGCTTGGATGTACCGTCTCATCCACTCCAGAGCATCATGGTCATTGTAGTTTCTGGTTGTAGTTTCTGGCTGCCTTCAAGTCTGGCTGCAAACTGTGGATGAAAGTGGGTGAAAGAAGTCGAGGGAGGTTCGTCTGCCACAGTAGAAAGTTGGACACTGTAGTGGTTTTACAACAGCAAGACTCAGATCAACATGACAGTGTCAACACATCCTCTATAGAGCATTATGGTTATTGTAGTTTCTGGTTGTAGTTTCTGGCTGTTTCAACATGACAGTGTCAACACAGCTGCTGGTGTTTCTAAACGTGTTCCAGTCACATCCTCTATAGAGCATTATGGTTATTGTAGTTTCTGGTTGTAGTTTCTGGCTGTTTCAACATGACATTGTCAACACAGCTGCTGGTGTTTCTAAACGTGTTTCAGTCACATCCTCTATAGAGCATTATGGTTATTGTAGTTTCTGGTTGTAGTTTCTGGCTGTTTCAACATGACATTGTCAACACAGCTGCTGGTGTTTCTAAAGGTCTTTCTTTATAAATGTGTAAATAAACGTTATTATAGCCCCACATCACTCACTGACAAACTGAAAACATAACGTGTGTACAATTAATTGGTTAGAGAAAGGTCTCAAATATCACTTTCATTTATATCCCTTGAAGCTTGAGAACCACGACAAGGAGGTTTCTGTTTCAGTCACGTCTTTCACCACGTTCCAATAGGTCAAACAAAAACAGCCCAATGATTGGTTGAGAAATAGTCCCTCCCACAATGCAGGTGATGGTCACATGGTCCAGTTGGTGAGAAGCAACTGCAGCGACTTCATCAACATCTGCATGACCTTTGATCACATGGTTTTAGTCAAGGTCATACAGCCTCCATGTGGTCGGAAGTCGGACAATTTTTATAACCATAATGCAACACACTTTGTAAAGCGGAGACCAACGATGTTCACCAACTCGACAAAAGTGATCCACTGTTGCGCGCCCACGGTTTTCAAGTCAGGATGAGGCCAAGATGTTTGATGGGTAAATTCTACATTTTGGGACTCCTGAAATAGTTAATACAGACCAAGATTTAAATGTTTTGATTAATAGAAGTTCATTGTTTGATAAATCAGGATACAGATAAAGAGACCAGCCTTATCCTCTGTCTCAAGATCAATCCAACATTAATACTGACAGGATACAGATATAGAGACCAGCCTTATCCTCTGTCTCAAGATCAATCCAACATTAATACTGACAGGATACAGATATAGAGACCAGCCTTATCCTCTGTCTCAAGATCAATCCAACATTAATACTGACAGGATACAGAAAGAGACCAGCCTTATCCTCTGTCTCAAGATCAATCCAACATTAATACTGACAGGATACAGATATAGAGACCAGCCTTATCCTCTGTCTCAAGATAGGCCTCTGTCTCAATATGGGCCTCTGTCTCAATATGGGCCTCTGTCTCAAGATAGGCCTCTGTCTCAAGATAGGCCTCTGTTTCAATATAGGCCTGTCTCAATATAGGCCTCTGTCTCAATATAGGCCTCTGTCTCATGATAGGCCTCTGTCTCAATATAGGCCTCTGTCTCAATATAGGCCTCTGTCTCAATATGGGCCTCTGTCTCAATATGGGCCTCTGTTTCAATATAGGCCTGTCTCAAGATAGGCCTCTGTTTCAATATAGGCCTGTCTCAAGATAGGCCTCTGTTTCAATATAGGCCTCTGTCTCAATATAGGTCTCTGTCTCAATATAGGCCTCTGTCTCAATATAGGCCTCTGTCTCAATATAGGCATCTGTCTCAATATAGGCCTCTGTCTCAATATAGGCCTCTGTCTCAATATAGGTCTCTGTCTCAATATAGGCCTCTGTCTCAATATAGGTCTCTGTCTCAATATAGGCCTCTGTCTCAATATAGGTCTCTGTCTCAATATAGGCCTCTGTCTCAATATAGGTCTCTGTCTCAAGATTGGCCTCTGTCTCAATATAGGTCTCTGTCTCAATATAGGCCTCTGTCTCAATATAGGTCTCTGTCTCAAGATAGGCCTCTGTCTCAATATAGGCCCCTGTCTCAATATAGGCCTCTGTCTCAAGATTGGCCTCTGTCTCAATATAGGCCTCTGTCTCAAGATTGGCCTCTGTCTCAATATAGGCCTCTGTCTCAATATAGGTCTCTGTCTCAATATAGGTCTCTGTCTCAATATAGGCCTCTGTCTCAATATAGGCCTCTGTCTCAAGATAGGCCTCTGTCTCAATATAGGCCTCTGTCTCAATATAGGCCTCTGTCTCAATATAGGCCTCTGTCTCAATATAGGCCTCTGTCTCAATATAGGCCTCTGTCTCAATATAGGTCTCTGTCTCTAGATAGGCCTCTGTCTCAATATAGGTCTCTGTCTCAATATAGTCCTCTGTCTCAAGATAGGCCTCTGTCTCAATATAGGTCTCTGTCTCTAGATAGGCCTCTGTCTCAATATAGGTCTCTGTCTCAATATAGTCCTCTGTCTCAAGATAGGCCTCTGTCTCAATATAGGCCTCTGTCTCAATATAGGCCTCTGTCTCAATATAGGCCTCTGTCTCAATATAGGCCTCTGTCTCAATATAGGTCTCTGTCTCAAGGTAGGTCTCTGTCTCAAGTCATCTCTATCAAGGATCAAAGTGACATCAAAATTAGTGTTTGGTTCTTCATGTTGTGTTTAACGATGTTGCAGTAGGTTGACTTTGACCATGTGCTGCTAGTTAGGTGTTGCTATCAACAACGACCACCTCAAAGGAGCTGAGTATGTCGGTGTGAAACGTGTTTACTTCGATGCTAAACCCTCCCCTTCATGTCACACAAAAATTGGACCACGAGCTGAAAACTTTCCATTCGATCGAACCAATCGCTGCTCGTATGTCCTTTCATGGTAAAGTGTATCAAGTCATCATCACAGAAATACGCAGCAAAGACCCAGCTACTCTCTGACAGTCACCATCACACCATCAGACCACGAGATGGACGGGCTGTGTGTTTCTCTCATCACTCTCTTGTGTAAGTAGCCTTTAGAATGAGTTTCACTGGGCCTCAGAGCTGCACGATAAATCAAATCAAATCAAATTTTATTTGTCACATACACATGGTTAGCAGATGTTAATGTGAGTGTAGCGAAATGCTTGTGCTTCCAGTTCCGACAATGCAGTAATAACCAACATGTAATCTAACTAACAATTCCAAAACTAATATCTTATACACAGTGTAAGGGGATAAAGAATATGTACATAAGGATATATGAATGAGTGATGGTACAGAGCAGCATAGGCAAGATACAGTAGATGGTATCGAGTACAGTATATACATATGAGATGAGTATGTAAACAAGTGGCATAGTTAAAGTGGCTAGTGATACATGTATTACATTAAGATGCAGTAGATGATTTAGAGTAGAGTATATACATATACATATTCACAGCTCTCTGTTGTTGCTCCAGCTCTCTGTTGTTGCTCCAGCTCTCTATTGTTGCTCCAGCTCTCTGTTGTTGCTACATCTCTCTGTTGTTGCTACATTTCTCTATTGTTGCTCCAGCTCTCTGTTGTTGCTACATCTCTCTGTTGTTGCTACATCTCTCTGTTGTTGCTCCAGCTCTCTATTGTTGCTCCAGCTCTCTGTTGTTGCTACATCTCTCTGTTGTTGCTACATCTCTCTGTTGTTGCTACAGCTCTCTGTTGTTGCTACATCTCTCTGTTTTTGCTACAGCTCTCTGTTGTTGCTACAGCTCTCTGTTGTTGCTACATCTCTCTGTTGTTGCCATCGCTCTCTATTGTTGCTACAGCTCTCTGTTGTTGCCATCGCTCTATTGTTGCTACAGCTCTCTGTTGTTGCTACAGCTCTCTGTTGTTGCCATCGCTCTCTATTGTTGCTACAGCTCTCTGTTGTTGCTACAGCTCTCTGTTGTTGCTACATCTCTCTGTTGTTGCCATAGCTCTCTGTTGTTGCCATAGCTCTCTGTTGTTGCCATCGCTCTCTATTGTTGCTACAGCTCTCTGTTGTTGCTACAGCTCTCTGTTGTTGCTTCAGCTCACTGTTGTTGCTCCAGCTCTCTGCTGTTGCCATAGCTCTCTGTTGTTGCCATAGCTCTCTGTTGTTGCCATAGCTCTCTGTTGCTACCTGTAGGTGCTGTTTCCTCCAGTCAGTTCATCCTATCACTGTTCCTCTGCTCCCTGTAGGTGCTGTTTCCTCCAGTCAGTTCATCCTAACACTGTTCCTCTGCTCCCTGTAGGTGCTGTTTCCTCCAGTCAGTTCATCCTAACACTGTTCCTCTGCTACCTGTAGGTGCTGTTTCCTCCAGTCAGTTCATCCTAACACTGTTCCTCTGCTACCTGTAGGTGCTGTTTCCTCCAGTCAGTTCATCCTAACACTGTTCCTCTGCTACCTGTAGGTGCTGTTTCCTCCAGTCAGTTCATCCTAACACTGTTCCTCTGCTCCCTGTAGGTGCTGTTTCCTCCAGTCAGTTCATCCTAACACTGTTCCTCTGCTACCTGTAGGTGCTGTTTCCTCCAGTCAGTTCATCCTAACACTGTTCCTCTGCTCCCTGTAGGTGCTGTTTCCTCCAGTCAGTTCATCCTAACACTGTTCCTCTGCTCCCTGTAGGTGCTGTTTCCTCCAGTCAGTTCATCCTAACACTGTTCCTCTGCTACCTGTAGGTGCTGTTTCCTCCAGTCAGTTCATCCTAACACTGTTCCTCTGCTCCCTGTAGGTGCTGTTTCCTCCAGTCAGTTCATCCTAACACTGTTCCTCTGCTCCCTGTAGGTGCTGTTTCCTCCAGTCAGTTCATCCTAACACTGTTCCTCTGCTCCCTGTAGGTGCTGTTTCCTCCAGTCAGTTCATCCTAACACTGTTCCTCTGCTACCTGTAGGTGCTGTTTCCTCCAGTCAGTTCATCCTAACACTGTTCCTCTGCTCCCTGTAGGTGCTGTTTCCTCCAGTCAGTTCATCCTAACACTGTTCCTCTGCTCCCTGTAGGTGCTGTTTCCTCCAGTCAGTTCATCCTAACACTGTTCCTCTGCTCCCTGTAGGTGCTGTTTCCTCCAGTCAGTTCATCCTAACACTGTTCCTCTGCTCCCTGTAGGTGCTGTTTCCTCCAGTCAGTTCATCCTAACACTGTTCCTCTGCTACCTGTAGGTGCTGTTTCCTCCAGTCAGTTCATCCTAACACTGTTCCTCTGCTACCTGTAGGTGCTGTTTCCTCCAGTCAGTTCATCCTAACACTGTTCCTCTGCTCCCTGTAGGTGCTGTTTCCTCCAGTCAGTTCATCCTAACACTGTTCCTCTGCTCCCTGTAGGTGCTGTGTCCTCCAGTCAGGATGGGATCTCTGCAGCAGAGGTGGAGCTGAGAGTCCGACCAGGAGACAACATCGTTCTTCATTGTGACATCAAAGACCATCTGGTAACAGATTGGTACAGAAACAGCTCCGTTGGGAACTTGAGTCATCTCAGAATTTCCAAATCCAGTCATGTCCGTCGATTCTATTTCCTGTTGCGTTCTCAACAGTTCTATGATCTACTGATAACTAACGTCTCTGAATCCGACCTGGGACTCTACTACTGTGGGAGCTGGCAGAGACCTGTGGTGAACAAGGAAGGGTTTCTCAGTGGCACAGAAAAAGATGTCTACAACCATGGAAATGTCATCACCAGACTTTCATTTGGTCAGAAAATACTGTTTCTTGTTTCTTTCTTTAGGTTGCCGTACAAAATACATTTACATATGTTGCCAGGGAAACAGAATCTCAATGAGAGACAAGTTTCTTAATTTATGCTTGTGTTTATGTCCAGAAACTCGTCCAACTGAGCCCTCCTCCTCCCCTGATGTGGACTGTGGTCTGTGTTGGATGTTGCTGTTCAGTCTGTGTCCTGTGTCTGCTCTCCTCTCCTCTCTCCTCTCCTCCACCTGTGTCTACTCCTTCTGCAGAACAACAGGTAAACTCCCTCCCTCAGTCAGGATTCACTCATCACTCATTCATGTTTTAACTCTGGGTAATACTAATCAGTCTAACATATTATTGAAATAATTACCTAGGATTTTAACAACAATATGTAAACATCTACTATCTTTTAACTGATGTGTCCTCGTTTAACCTCAAACTTGTTGTTTTGATGGCGATTTCTCTTCCTCTGCAGCTCCAACTGAGACTCAGGTTCCTCTGAACAGGACGACCAGCAGGGGAAGTGACAGCAGAGAGCAGACTACAGTCAGAGTGGGTGTTGTAGTTTTATTTTGGGTGGCCATCTTGATTTGTAGTCCATGTGTTTGGTAACCCAGCCCTATTGAAAGAGTATTTTCAGTGGCAGATAGAATTATTAAATACAGAAGGTAAAGAGCAGCAATACATAATATATAATAATAATGTAATATGATATCTAATTAATATTAACAGATAATCTCTATGGCTCTCTCTGACTACAGTACCTACGCATCCATTAAATCCAGCATTTTGAGACTGAAAGCATCCATCAATTCCAGCAGAGTGAGACCCATTACCACCCATCAATACCAGCAGAGTGAGACCCATTACCAGCCATCAATACCAGCAGAGTGAGACCCATTACCAGCCATCAATACCAGCAGAGTGAGACCCATTACCAGCCATCAATACCAGCAGAGTGAGACCCATTACCAGCCATCAATACCAGCAGAGTGAGACCCATTACCAGCCATCAATACCAGCAGAGTGAGACCCATTACCAGCCATCAATACCAGCAGAGTGAGACCCATTACCAGCCATCAATACCAGCAGAGTGAGACCCATTACCAGCCATCAATACCAGCAGAGTGAGACCCATTACCAGCCATCAATACCAGCAGAGTGAGACCCATTACCAGCCATCAATACCAGCAGAGTGAGACCCATTACCAGCCATCAATACCAGCAGAGTGAGACCCATTACCAGCCATCAATACCAGCAGAGTGAGACCTATTACCAGCCATCAATACCAGCAGAGTGAGACCCATTACCAGCCATCAATACCAGCAGAGTGAGACCCATTACCAGCCATCAATACCAGCAGAGTGAGACCCATTACCAGCCATCAATACCAGCAGAGTGAGACCCATTACCAGCCATCAATACCAGCAGAGTGAGACCCATTACCAGCCATCAATACCAGCAGAGTGAGACCCATTACCAGCCATCAATACCAGCAGAGTGAGACCCATTACCAGCCATCAATACCAGCAGAGTGAGACCCATTACCAGCCATCAATACCAGCAGAGTGAGACCCATTACCAGCCATCAATACCAGCAGAGTGAGACCCATTACCAGCCATCAATACCAGCAGAGTGAGACCTATACCAGCCATCAATACCAGCAGAGTGAGACCCATTACCAGCCATCAATACCAGCAGAGTGAGACCCATTACCAGCCATCAATACCAGCAGAGTGAGACCTATACCAGCCATCAATACCAGCAGAGTGAGACATTAACCAGCTTTCAAAACCAATACCAGCCTTCAAAGCCAGCAGTGTGAGACCTATACAAATTATCAATACCAGCAGTGTGAGACCTATACCAGCTATTAAGACCAACTGAGTGAGACCTATACCAGTCATCAATACCAGCAGTGTGAGACCTATACCACCCATCAATACCAGCAGAGTGAGACCTATACCATCCATCAATACCAGCAGAGTGAGACATATACCATCCATCAATACCAGCAGAGTGAGACCTATACCAGCCATCAATACCAGCAGAGTGAGACCTATACAAGTCATCAATACCAGCAGAGTGATACCTATACCAGCCATCAATACCAGCAGAGTGAGACCTATACCAGCCATCAATACCAGCAGAGTGAGACCTATACAAGTCATCAATACCAGCAGAGTGATACCTATACCAGCCATCAATACCAGCAGAGTGAGACCTATACCAGCCATCAATACCAGCAGAGTGATACCTATACCAGCCATCAATACCAGCAGAGTGAGACCTATACCAGCCATCAATACCAGCAGAGTGAGACCTATACCAGCCATCAATACCAGCAGAGTGAGACCTATACCAGCCATCAATACCAGCAGAGTGAGACCTATACCACCCATCAATACCAGCAGAGTGAGACCTATACCAGCCATCAATACCAGCAGTGAGACCTGTACCTCAAATAATAACCATTGGACTCTCTTCCTCAGGCTGAATGACAGCACCATGGCAACAACAACAGGAAGTTCGTGTGGGTTTCCTGTGTACCGATTGTGTCTTCTCAGCCAATCAGTGACCAACTCTTATATGAGTACTGTAATGCCAACATCATAATATCAGATTATCAACATTAGTAGTAGTCAATGTATGTATATGAGTATATATAAATAATGTTGATATGTTGGAGTGTTTGTACATATGGTTACATATAATGTATTGTCCTATACAGTGGGACAAAAAGTATTTAGTCAGCCACCAATTGTGCAAGTTCTCCCACTTAAAAAGATGAGAGAGGCCTGTAATTTTCATCATAGGTACACTTCAACTATGACAGACAGAGCTCTGTTTTTGCTCCTCTAAGTAAATCTAAGGAAGGAAATGTTATTAAGAATATATACATATATGAATGAGAGATCTTTTAACACAACATTTCAAGTGTTGGATTGAGCTATAGTATTAATGTCTGATTTATGGTTGGTGAATATACCTGTAATAAATATCTTTTTGGAATAAAATGAAGTTTTTCAGAGATTATAATGTTCTGTGGCATAATTCACCTGATCACTATGTAACTCTATTGGGAATGTGGTTGAATGCTTTACTGAGCTACTTTTAGTCAACTTTAACCGAAGGCAAGGTGTATGAAACCATGGAAACTGCTGTGATTCTGTTCAGCATATGTCTTCCTCTAAAGCCACACCCTTTAGTATCAAAGCCACACCCCCTTAGCATTTAAGCCACACCCTCTTAGCCTATAAGTTACACCCTTGTCTAGTCTAAGCCAACCCTCTTAGCATATGAGCATCTCTTACTAACCTATAAACCACACCCACTAAGACTATAAGCCACACCCTTGTCTATTCTAAGCCAACCCTCTTAGTATATAAGCCTCTCCTACTAACCTATAAACCACACCCACTAAGACTATAAGCCACACCCTCAAACAGAAACCTATCTGAAAGGTTGCTGGAGCCTTTTCAAACAGAATGACCTGACCTTAACATGGAGGAGACTGTAGTTAACATGGAGGAGACTGTAGTTAACATGGAGGAGACTGTAGTTAACATGGAGGAGACTGTAGTTAACATGATGGAGACTGTAGTTAACATGGAGGAGACTGTAGTTAACATAGAGGAGACAGTAGTTAACATAGAGGAGACAGTAGTTAACATGGAGGAGACTGTAGTTAACATGGAGGAGACTGTAGTTAACATGGAGGAGACTGTAGTTAACATGGAGGAGACTGTAGTTAACATGATGGAGACTGTAGTTAACATGGAGGAGACTGTAGTTAACATAGAGGAGACAGTAGTTAACATAGAGGAGACAGTAGTTAACATTGAGGAGACTGTAGTTAACATGGAGGAGACTGATGTTAACATGGAGGAGACTGTAGTTAACATGGAGGAGACTGTAGTTAACATGGAGGAGACTGTAGTTAACATGGAGGAGACTGGAGTTAACATGATGGAGACTGTAGTTAACATAGAGGAGACAGTAGTTAACATTGAGGAGACTGTAGTTAACATGGAGGAGACTGAAGTTAACATGGAGGAGACTGTAGTTAACATGGAGGAGACTGTAGTTAACATGGAGGAGACTGGAGTTAACATGATGGAGACTGTAGTTAACATGGAGGAGACTGAAGTTAACATGGAGGAGACTGTAGTTAACATGGAGGAGACTGTAGTTAACATGGAGGAGACTGTAGTTAACATAGAGGAGACAGTAGTTAACATAGAGGAGACAGTAGTTAACATTGAGGAGACTGTAGTTAACATGGAGGAGACTGAAGTTAACATGGAGGAGACTGTAGTTAACATGGAGGAGACTGTAGTTAACCTTGAGAATAGTGTAGTTAACATTGAGGAGACTGTAGTTAACATGGAGGAGACTGTAGTTAACATTGAGGAGACTGTAGTTAACATGGAGGAGACTGTAGTTAACATGGAGGAGACTGTAGTTAACATGGAGGAGACTGTAGTTAACATGGAGGAGACTGTAGTTAACATGGAGGAGACTGTATTTAACATGGAGGAGACTGTAGTTAACATGGAGGAGACTGTAGTTAACATTGAGGAGACTGTAGTTAACATGGAGGAGACTGTAGTTAACATGGAGGAGACTGTAGTTAACATGGAGGAGACTGTAGTTAACATAGTGGAGACTGTAGTTAACATGGAGGAGACTGTAGTTAACATGGAGGAGACTGTAGTTAACATGGAGGAGACTGTAGTTAACATGGAGGAGACTGTAGTTAACATGGAGGAGACAGTAGTTAACATGGAGGAGACTGTAGTTAACATGGAGGAGACTGTAGTTAACATGGAGGAGACTGTAGTTAACATGGAGGAGACTGTAGTTAACATGGAGGAGACTGTAGTTAACATGGAGGAGAATGTAGTTAACATGGAGGAGACTGTAGTTAACATGGAGGAGACTGTAGTTAACATGGAGGAGACTGTAGTTAACATGGAGGAGACTGTAGTTAACATGGAGGAGACTGTAGTTAACATGGAGGAGACTGTAGTTAACATGGAGGAGACTGTAGTTAACATGGAGGAGACTGTAGTTAACATGGAGGAGACCGTAGTTAACATGGAGGAGACTGTAGTTAACATGTAGGAGACTGTAGGGCAGCATTTCAAACAGAATGGACTGACCTTGACATTGAGGAGACTGTAGGGCATTATTTACCAAACTTGGTCCTGTTTTTGCTCCTCTAAGTAAATCTAAGGAAGGAAATGTTATTAAGAATATATACATATATGAATGAGAGATCTTTTAACACAACATTTCAAGTGTTAACTCAACTTTTTGTGTCTTCTTTTACAATGTAATTTGTATTTACCGTTTTAAAATGTCTACATTTTATTGGTATGGATTTACAATGTTGGATTGAGCTATAGTATTAATGTCTGATTTATAGTTGGTGAATATACCTGTAATAAATATCTTTTTGGAATAAAATGAAGTTTTTCAGAGATTATAATGTTCTGTGGCATAATTCACCTGATCACTATGTAACTCTATTGGGAATGTGGTTGAATGCTTTACTGAGCTACTTTTAGTCAACTTTAACCGAAGGCAAGGTGAATGAAACCATGGAAACTGCTGTGATTCTGTTCAGCATATGTCTTCTTCTAAAGCCACACCCTTTAGTATCTAAGCCACACAGCTCTTAGCATTTAAGCCACACCCTCTTAGCCTATAAACCACACCCTTGTCTAGTCTAAGCCAACCCTCTTAGTATTTGAGCCTCTCCTACTAACCAATAAACCACACCCACTAAGACTATAAGACACACCCTCAAACAGAAACCCATCTGAAAGGTTGCTGGAGCCTTTTCAAACAGAATGACCTGACCTTAACATGGAGGAGACTGTAGTCAACATGGAGGAGACTGTAGTTAACATGGAGGAGACTGTAGTTAACATGGAGGAGACTGTAGTTAACATGGAGGAGACTGTAGTTAACATGGAGGAGACTGTAGTTAACATGGAGGAGACTGTAGTTAACATGGAGGAGACTGTAGTTAACATGGAGGAGACTGTAGTTAACATTGACGAGACTTTAGTTAACATGGAGGAGACTGTAGTTAACATTGATGAGACCGTAGTTAACATGGAGACTGTAGTTAACATGGAGGAGACTGTAGTTAACATGGAGGAGACTGTAGTTAATATGGAGGAGACTGTAGTTAACATGGAGGAGACTGTAGTTAACATGGAGGAGACTGTAGTTAACATGGAGGAGTCTGTAGTTAACATGGAGGAGACTGTAGTTAACATGGAGGAGACTGTAGTTAACATGGAGGAGACTGTAGTTAACATGGAGGAGACTGTAGTTAACATGGAGGAGACTGTAGTTAACATGGAGGAGACTGTAGTTAACATGGAGGAGACTGTAGTTAACATGGAGGAGACTGTAGTTAACATGGAGGAGACTGTAGTTAACATGGAGGAGACTGTAGTTAACATGGAGGAGACTGTAGTTAACATTGACGAGACTTTAGTTAACATGGAGGAGACTGTAGTTAACATTGATGAGACCGTAGTTAACATGGAGACTGTAGTTAACATGGAGGAGACTGTAGTTAACATGGAGGAGACTGTAGTTAATATGGAGGAGACTGTAGTTAACATGGAGGAGACTGTAGTTAACATGGAGGAGACTGTAGTTAACATGGAGGAGACTGTAGTTAACATGGAGGAGACTGTAGTTAACATGGAGGAGACTGTAGTTAACATGGAGGAGACTGTAGTTAACATGTAGGAGACTGTAGTTAACATGGAGGAGACTGTAGTTAACATGGATCAGACTGTAGTTAACATGGAGGAGACTGTAGTTAACATGGAGGAGACTGTAGTTAACATGGAGGAGACTGTAGTTAACATGGAGGAGACTGTAGTTAACATGGATCAGACTGTAGTTAACATGGAGGAGACTGTAGTTAACATGGAGGAGACTGTAGTTAACATGGAGGAGACTGTAGTTAACATGGAGGAGACTGTAGTTAACATGGAGGAGACTGTAGTTAACATGGATCAGACTGTAGTTAACATGGAGGAGACTGTAGTTAACATGGAGGAGACCGTAGTTAACATGGAGGAGACTGTAGTTAACATGGAGGAGACTGTAGTTAACATGGAGGAGACTGTAGTTAACATTGAGGAGACTGTAGTTAACATGGATCAGACTGTAGTTAACATGGAGGAGACTGTAGTTAACATGGAGGAGACTGTAGTTAACATGGAGGAGAATGTAGTTAACATGGAGGAGAATGTAGTTAACATGGAGGAGACTGTAGTTAACATGGAGGAGACTGTAGTTAACATGGAGGAGACTGTAGTTAACATGGACGAGACTGTAGTTAACATGGAGGAGACTGTAGTTAACATGGAGGAGACTGTAGTTAACATGGAGGAGACTGTAGTTAACATGGAGGAGACTGTAGTTAACATGGAGGAGACTGTAGTTAACATTGAGGATACTGTAGTTAACATGGAGGAGACTGTAGTTAACATGGAGGAGACTGTAGTTAACATGGAGGAGACTGTAGTTAACATGGAGGAGACTGTAGTTAACATGGAGGAGACTGTAGTTAACATGGAGGAGACTGTAGTTAACATTGAGGAGACTGTAGTTAACATGGAGGAGACTGTAGTTAACATGGAGGAGACTGTAGTTAACATTGAGGAGACTGTAGTGCAGCATTTCAAACAGAAAGGACTGACCTTGACATTGAGGAGACTGTAGGGCATTATTTACCAAACTTGGTCCTTGGAACCCCAAGAAGTGCCTGTGCCACCTACTTAGCCATCAAAACCCTTACCGAAATGTAAAATGCAACTTAAATATTTTGTTTGTCATAATATGTCCACAAACTCCTCTGAACTGTTTCCTCTGGGAAGCATGCGGACACCTTTGGCCTCCTACTAAGCCTATAAGCCACACCTACTAGCCTATAAGCCACACCTACTAGCCTATAAGCCACACCCACTAGCATATAAGCCACACCCACTAACATATAAGCCACACCTACTAACCTATAAGCCACACCTACTAAC